>NC_061781.1:23187500-23489000 GCF_022458985.1 Mugil cephalus | reverse complement strand
GAAGTGATGAAGACTGCAGGGCGAGTGCACGTTGGCGCGCGTGGCTAATGTATGTGTGTTTATTACCCGTTTCCAGAATAACAAAGGGATCAGGGGATGAGTGGATGCCAGTGTAGCGTGTAATCAGAGCCAGATCGGCCGATCCATCAGGGGTCGATCGGGAACTGACTGGCGTTGGTCGACTGAGGCTTTCTCCCGATTCCACCGCCATTAGTCAGCCTGACAGCGTTCGCTTAGTCCCTGTGAAGTGAAAAATAATGACTGTCTCTTTGGGTTCCCCACCCCATCCTCCCCCATCCTCCCCCCATCCTCCCCCCCCACCACCAAACACACTGGAACTCACGCAGACAGACTCGGTTTAGACGACAGCTCATCCTCGTTGTCCCTGTAGAGTAATTTGTCGATGCTGCGCTGATCCCAGTTTTAGTCAACTTTTCCTTCTTTTTGTTATCGTGAAACCAAATGAATTTATTAAATTTTTCTGTTCAGTCATAGAGAGAAATGAAGTTAATCTATTTTAAAAACCTCCCATAAACAAAATCAACGTAAATATAAACCGTAAGGACTCAGTTAAAGGTCTGATTGATTATTTCATTACTGACACTAAACCCTAAGGCCACAAGAGTTAAATACTATAAACCGTTAGATCTCTACACTTTCCACCTGTACTGCATAAATGATTCTCTGGCAAACGCTCAGATAAGAAAAATCTGCAAAAATGAGCTGATATCCTGCTTGTTTTATGATTTAAAGACTTTTTATAGATGTATCATTGACGTCACTTCCACCTGGAGCCACGCTCCCTCTGAGTGGCAGAAACATGGTGAAATGTGATCAACTCTCACTTTTTACAGCTCAGTGTCCGTAACCATGGAGACTTCATCGTCATGTTCATACCCTGTATTATGAAGACGACGTATAACTGAATAATAAGAATCTCAATTAGACTGTGACTGTTAACGTTAATAGTTTCAGCTTGAATTTATTTATTTTAAGGATCCAGTGTTTTGGATTTAGACGTAACAGCAGAACAGGAACATAGTATCACACATAATCCAGATCACGGTTCATCTAAGACAGAGCACGTCGTTTTCATTTGTGAACGATCTCCTCTAAGTATAAACCACAGTGATTTCTTTAGGCCTTCACACTGACATGTAGAGAACAGGCGTCTGATTAGTCCTTAAACCTGCATACACGTCCATCCGAGGAATACAAGCGTGACGAACATCATCTGTGGGCAGAAAAGAAGATGAAATACGCGAACACATGGTTGCAAACTTCACCCCTTTGACATTATGTAGGTGGAGACACTGGTTTATTCACAGTGTTGAGTCTGTGCAGAGCAGCATTAATGCTTCTTAACAAATTTGTTTGCAAATCCGCCACAAAATTTTTAACACACTGATGAAAGCAGCTTTGACGCTGCAGCTGTGATAATACAACAAGAATGAAAATAATAAATAAATAAATAAATAAATAAATGAGAGGAACTAATCTCTGAGTAGAATTTAAAGACAACAATGACCCTTCAAAAGAGAACGAGAAACTTTTTTCTCTGTCATTTTTCAAAAGTGAGCGACATAAATATGACTTTCTTGCCCGTGTCCACACACACACACACACACACACACACACACACTCGTGCTCACACATGTGTGTGTCTCAGTGCAAAGTAACGAAAACCTGAACCAATAAATGATTTAATCATTAAAGACTGGAAACTGCAGCCAAAGTAAATCCTGATCTCTGTGTGTGTGTGAATTTGTGTGTGTGTGTGTGTGTGTGTGTGTGTGTGTGTGTGTGTGTGTGTGTGTGTGTGTACCTGCTTCCTCTTGAACCTGATGACTGATTAAGAGTGAGAACACTGAATAAACTGTCTGCCCAAATATCTGCAACCTGACGTACGTGTACAAGTATTTGTGTTTGTCCTCGTGTGTGTGTGTGTGTGTGTGTGTGTGTGTGTGTGTGTGTGTGTGTGTGTGTGTGTGTGTGTGTGTGTTTCAGCAGCCACTAAAAGCGGCCTCAGCATTATAACACCTAATTTACTCTCATTTAAAAGCAGGAAGGAGTGAAGGAGAGGTCAGTGCTGTTTGCTCTGCATACGAATGTGAAACACACGTGAACTAATCTGTTTCATAAACAGGCTTCAAACGCCGACTGTGTGTTTTATATTTGTTTGTGATGTTTTAATGCAGGGGTGAATAAATTAATGGATGTTTGTCCACCTCGTACCTGGAGGCGCTGATGTAGAAACGATTATGGGTGCAGCCTCCTGCTGGTTTCGTTTCCCGTAGAAGTTTGTTTGCACGTTCGACTGTTTTAATTTCTTAACGATTTTTCTTTGCTTTACGAGGACATCAGCTGGTTTGATTTCATGTGTGTGGACGTAGTATCAGTCAGACAACAACATGCAGCGTTAGTTTTTCTCAACAGTTAAAATGAAACGTGAACCGTTGCTCAGTATTAACATAAAAATGCTGCAGATTCAGCTCAGACATAACAAAATGTCCAACGATGCAGTATTTTAATCTTGATCTAAATAATAAACGTGAGCAGCCTCATTGCTTTAATGCAGGTACTGACGCCTTAGAGACGGGGTTTGGAGCTCAGGAGGAGTCAGTACAGGTTACGTCCTCCTCTGGAGGAGCTAGTGGACGTGGAGAGAGAGAGAAAACACACATTACTCAGAAATTATGAAGACAAATTCACAAATGTGGCAAAATCGTTCACTGGGCTGCATCCGACGCAAAATAAAAGCAGGAACTTTATTAAATGTACATATTTAAACTGTGAACGTGTCTAATGAAATCTATATAATGCATGTAAGGTGATTCCATTTTTATGTGACTTTAAATGTATTTTTTTTCCCGTGTGTTGTGTCCATATGTGAGCAGGAGGCAGATGCACATGTGTTGTGTGTGTGCGCTCTAACGCACGTGTGCGGGTCTGCTCACATGTGTAATAGATGTGTAATATCTGATCCCGGAGCTCATCACGGCTGTCAGCGCGTCCCATCTTCAGCGTGTGTGTGATGGAGGATTGTTTTACATGCAGCTGGATCTGGCTGCCATCTCTCCACCGAACCCTCTCATTTTCATTTGCTTCTCAGCCCAAATGTACAGTTATATAGTGGGAAAGAAAAAAAAAGACACACAAAAGAAGGAAAAACAGAAACTGCACTGATACAGCAGCGGTGTCCGTCTGTGCGTGTGTGTTTTTGTGTGTTTGTGTTTGTGTTGAGGGGTATCTGGGTCTGATTGCCTGAGTGTCCAAGGGGTTCATAGTAATTCGTGTGGGACGGGACGACAATTACATGGTTGCTTTTTTATTTTTCAGAAGTGAAATTGGGTTGAAGAAACCCAAACCTGAAACTAAATCTGAGTTGTTGTTTTTTTTCATGCCACAGAGAACCCAGAATAAACCAGGAACTTGATGATGTGTTAATATTTACTCAGGAAATAAGACACAAACATGTGATTTTCAAAAAAACTAGTCAGATCAATACGATGTAGATCAGTGGACCCCTAGTGGTCTGTGGTGTAATTACAAGCAGATGAAAATAAAATATCCTTTAAAAAAGATTATTATAGACATGTTATGTAAAGAAATAGGATTATTTTACTGTATTTATGTGACTGGGACCTTTCCTGTCATGGGACAGGATTTATTTCTTAATAAAATCTGTTGCAAGTTTCTGCATGATGCTGTTAATACAAACTTAACACGATCTGCATCCATTCATGAGGCCGTACTGTTTCAGTGGGCAACACTTATTTCCTAATAATGCTCTTATTGTGAAACATCTGCAGGAAGGTGTTGCATGTTCAGGTTAGCACTTGAGATTAAGCTAAGCTAATTTTTCTACAATGAGGACAGAGGATATGTAGGTTGAGAACCACTGATTTATGTGAATACGCCACATATTTTAAAAGTCGTAAAAACTTTAGATCAAATTTTGTCAGTTTAATAAAATGATGTCTTTCAGGTACATCGGTTAAGATTTGATGAGAGATGTGGATGTTTACCAACAACCAATAATGTGCACGTGACAGAGTGTAGTCAGACGGAGGCTTTATATCCTGAGGAGACTGAGGAAGTTTGGCATAAACACCAACATCCTCACGAACTTCTACAGGTGCACCTCAGCCTTCTGACAGGCTGGATCCTGTAAAACAGGCACAGAACATCACTACATGCTGTCAGGGGACATTTATCAGAGATGATGTCTGCACGAAGTTCACAGAATAATCAGGAACAACAGAGCGGCTGCACGCACCAAAAGACAGATTTACCACCACACCATCGGACTTCTCAACTCGTTGACACTGATCGCACACTATCGGCCGGTACACTACAATACGGCACACTTCTGCTTTCACTTTTTGTTTTAATGTGCTGTAAATTATAGTAATTAAATAAATATGAATCTGAATCTTGGGCCTGAAAGACGATTTATGAAGAAAGTTAATTTTCTTGAGCTTTTTTTTAAATTCCCTTTACATAACTTCATAGATACAAGTCATAAAACTTAAATTAATAATATACATAATAAACAAATCAATTGCATTTTTTAAAATCTAAAATATGAAATACTTACTTATGCTATTGCATCATGCTACCTGTTCATAAAACATAAATACAAACTACACCATTAAGAACTGAAAATCTTTATATATATTATCAAATGCTCCTAAAATTCATTGAAATGTTTTTCTTTTCTTTTCTTTCTTTCTTTTTTTGTACATTTTTGGATCAATTCCACAACTAATTTTCATCAAAGTTATGATTCTTGTTTTAACATCTGACTTATTTTCAACAAAAATCTACAGAGTTCAAGAGAAAGCCTGAAATTCTAAAAGAATATTGCTTCACTGGGAAACTATTAGCATCAGTATGGAGAGGAATTCACAGTCCTGTTCTTTATTTTCTTTATTTATCTTTAGACATCAATACTAAGCCTGATTTATTTTATACAAAATGTACTGCAGTGGATCTCATCAAAGATTTCCCCCTTTGTCGTAAACTAGCTTGGTTTGTATCAAGTCTATCTGTAAATGAATTTAGAATTTTATTAAATCCGTAAATAATTTTCTTTTTGCACAGTATTAGAAGCAAATGTGTACGTTAAATGCACTGGAATGTGCTTTTTTTTCGATTTAAATCAGATCCACAAACATGTAAATTAAACCTTTGGCGCGAACATCAAAACTGCAGAGCGGCTATTAAAGACGTAAAAATCCCAAAAGTTATTTCTGGGGTCTGACAGCGTGGCCCTTTTTCCTCGTGGTCCCATCTGGAAACAACATCCGAGGACATGAAAAGACCTGAGTAATGCCTCGCTGCCACGATCTGAGACACGAACGCTTCCCGGGCCGACATGTTTATGAGCGGGGACGTGATTAAGACGAGATGGTGTGACACAAAGATGCTCCTCATCTGTAAAATTATAGGTCGGCCGCCAGGATCCTCCTCTCATTTGTGTCTCTGTTCTTCCCAACTGCAGGCCTCCTCATCCTGAACTCACAATTTGAGTCGTGTTCTCTGTTTGATTTTGTTGTTTTCTGAATGGATAGAAACTATTCCAGGACGAAACCAAAACCAGTGACTAAATAGGAAATGCCCGCAGAGAGACCGTAAGCGCCTAACAACAGACGGACAGAAGGAACATCGCTGGTGTTCCTCTTACTTAGAAAATGGTCTGTAAGTATGAGGAGTGATGCTAATAGCTGCTGCAACACCTTTCTCATGTGGTGAAGTACTTAAAAAAAAAAACACACCAGTGAACTGTCATTTAGTTTCTATTCCAGAGTCTTTGCTTGCACATCACACACTCCTGGGAATGTTTTTCAAAATAAAATCAGTGCATCAGTGGGTTAAATTATTTTTTTGATCAGATTAAAATGACAAATGTGGGTTTAAAAAATGAAACACCTTTTAGCTGGTTCGTTTATATGCCTGTGTGAAAAGTCAACACCTCTTCATATCAGCTGTAGATAAAGTATAAAGATGGATTGACCCCTTCACAGTTTGTAAACAGTGTAACTTTTTTTGAGGGGCGGAGCTTAACTGGAGGCAAAACATCTCAAACACTATAGCCTGTAAACGCCGGTTAGCATGTTTCATATTTGTTTTTGGCAAGAATGGACGAGGATATTTAAGAGAATTTACTAATGCACTCACTCCCCAAGATCATGAATGTAGTTTTAAAAACTGATGGGACAATATTCACCGACCCCGACACTCTCACTCACTGGATGGACGGTTTGACCAAAGGACACAGAGGGGACGTAGTCTGGTCTGTCTTTATCAAGTGAAGCCTCTCCACCAAAGATATTACAAGAAGTAAGTGGAACCACTGTGGAGGGGAACGTAGTAAATGCAACTTCTACTTGGACACCACTGAAATATACAACTACCATTGACTTAGCTAGCAGTTAGCATTAGCATTAACATGTAACAAGAATCCCCCAAATGATGATTAATTTAATGCAATTTCATTCTCAATTTAATCTAACCCATAACGTTGATGATGCATTACTTATTAATCTGACCTCATATGAAGTGATGATTGTCTCTCTCCATTTCTTACCTTTAATCACCAAAATCAAACCAAAGTCGTCTACGACTGGCGGTGGCTGGTATGTGATAAAACTTCAATTTAGTGTTTTTGATTTTTTTGGTTTTGGCCCCAAAAAATATAACATGTCGACATTTACACCAATTAAAGTGACAGTGTTCACTTCAAGCTTCTCACTGTTGTGATGTCACAGTGCAATGAAGGGGTCTATAGGTCATAAGCTCCGCCCCCCTCCATGTTAGTTAATAGGACTTATTATTAACCTTAATACACGTCAAACACATTTGTTTCAAGGATGGTTTCTGTCATTTTAGGTAGTTAATATGATACTGATGCATACTCAAGTGTCCTTTTTTCTGTTTTAGTTATTTGAAGCAACAAAAACAGGATGTTTACATCATGTTGCCATGACAATTAGAGGCATCTCTTTACTGTTACTCTACAAAATGTGATAAATACCAAGACTGTGAAAGACAAAGTTTTTTTTTTTAATTAAAATAAATATAAAAACTTCGTCCTAAAAAAAAGGCCCATTTAATCACACTAGTACAACATTTAATGAGTCATTCTGCTGCCTCTGCATTCCTCTGCTGGGTTTATTCAGCTGCCTCCACCGGCCTCATCGACGTGGGATTCGCACCCGCAACCATCCGGGGGCTGAGTGCCGAGCCTCTGCTCACTGTCCAAACTCGCCGGCCTCCCACCATCTCGCATTAATCATCATTATATTTCCAGCTTCCTCCTCCTCCTCCCTTACTTCTTCTTCTTTAGCTCACACGGATTCAAAGCCGTTAACTCTCACGTCGTATATTCGCATATATATAAACTATGCACCGATCCGTCATTAAAGACAATGATTTATTGTTACAACAGTGTGAATTATGAGCAGCAACTGCTCACAGTTTTATTTTAATTAAGGCTTTTGGAAGGTCCACGGTTGAACAGCCGCTTCCCTGCAGTATTTCAGTCGTTTTTCTCACCACAAAGACGGGACACGGCCGCGTGGAGGGAGAGAAATATGACGGCACAGGTCGAGCCAGGAATCGAACACACACACAGCATTTTTTCCAGGCTGGATCGGTGGAGGGGGGGGATAAGAAGGAGGAGGAGGAGGCATCGCTTGTACAATGGCTCATCAGTGTGTTCTTTGTCAAAGGTTGCACAATCCCAGCTGCAAGGTCAATACTGATCGTTGGACTGTGAATTTGTATATCTGGAAACTGCAAACACATGTTCCTGTGTAAATCTGTCAATAGCCCGACGCGCCGAGACGGTTATGAGGCCGCTGGAGTTCAGCTTAACGAAGATGAATTAGCCCTAATTTTTGCTCTATTTCCTCTTTAGGGATCAATAAAGTTCATTCCAAGTCAAGCTTGTTATGTGCTGGTGCCTTTTATTGAATGTGAATATCGCTCTACTCATACTTTTTTTCCATGTTGGCCTCCGATCAGTCATAACATTATGACCACCTTCCTAATATTGTGTAGGTCTCTTTGGGCCTTGGGACATGGACAGAGGGGTCTCTATAGTGGATCATCCCACAAATACTTGATCAGTTTGGGATCTAGTGAATTTGGAGGCCAGGTCAACACCTTGTGCTGTTTTCTTTTTTTTTAGTTTACTGTTTTTGTGTGTGTGTCTGTGTCAGGCTGCATCCTGCTGGGGATGGCTGCTGCCACCAAGGAGTGCCATTACGTACCACGTCGTAAAAATTTAGTTTAACATCCAGAGCTCCCAGGATATGGAATTCACTTCCTCCTCACTTGGTTAAACTTTCTCCAATGTCATTGTGTTAAAAACGTATCGCTCTGTGAATAACCCATCACCTGTTATTATGCTTTTCTTGTATTATTTTTGTTTTTTGGTGTGCTTCTGTTTTTTTTTGTGTTGTTGTCTGTTTTCTGTCTCGATTGCTTTTCTTTAGTTAAAGTCTGACTATTATTTCTCTCTTCTCTTCTCTTCAAGCCCCTTGAGGGTTTTTTGGGTTTCCTCGGCCTTTAGTTTCATTATTGTTGTTTTATCATATCTTAAAATGTGTCAAATACATTAAATGAAATTAAAAATGGTTTGTTTGGTCTAGTTATGTGCTACATGTCTAAGTAACATCCACACGAATGAATGCCATGTCCAAAAGTTTCTAAGCAGAACACAGAATTGTCACTAGATGGTCATAATGTTGTGGCTGATCAGTGTATGCATGGAGCTTTATTCATTGCATATTCATTTTCTCAAAATCTGCAAACCTGATGTTTTTGGCGCTAGAGGGCATCAGAAACAAGCTGTAAATCTGTTATTTGCAAATTATCACCTTTTATTTTGACAGCAGAACCTATTTCCAACACCAGCGTTTATGTGGAACGACGGTTCTGATCGTCAGACGAGTCCAAAACCAGTCTTTCCTTTGATGTTCTGTCTCTGTTTGCTCTCCACCAGCCATCCCCTGAGGAAACCAGCTGGCTCTTCAGCGTCTAAATGCTTGACTGTGTTCACTACTTAGTCACTGACTGTGTCGGTTTGCTGTCAGCCGGCAAGCAGGTGATTTTTTTTTTTTTTCTCAAAGCAGCTGCAAAGAGAAATAACAAGACCAGTGTGGATGGTTCATCACTTAAATGCACTGAGTGATATGTTCCTAATATAAAACATGTGCAACATCTGCCTGAGCAATTAAGGGAAGATCTTTAGAGTGTAAAGACACCTAAGAACATAGGTCTTTAACGGGGGGGTCACAAAATCTTTGGTTGAAAAAATATTTTTAAATGTTTTTTGTTTTTTTTTTCTCCCACAACATTAATTTCTTAAAATACACATTAACATGAATCCAGCATATCTTAGTAAAGGGATAAATGGAGGCAGAAGATGTTGTCTTTTACAAATCTTTTGCAAAGCTTGAGAAAAATTTACATTTTAGAAAACCCTTTTTACATGTCATGAAACAAAATGACATTAACATAACAAATTTACATTTCAGAAAACAAATTAACTAGACGCAAAATACTTTTACAAATGGTGAAACTAATTTGCAACGTCATCATCAACTGGACGTGTTTTTGTTTTCCATGTGGTCAGTCTTTAGAGTTTTTAACCCTCAGGGACATTTTTGCACATTTGGGCAAAAGTTTCCTCTCAATTTTCCTGCCATTTTGGCTGTTTTAGTGCATATAACACATATTGGCAAAAACAAAGTAACAAGTCTATCTCTACCCAAATTTTGATATTCAAAAAAATTCATCAGAACACTGTTAAAACATTTTTTACCACCCTCTTGTAACCAACCTCGACAAAATCGTCCCATTGACTTCCATTATAACTGTATTTTTATATCTAACTGCTATAAAAACAACTTTACAAAACTTCAATCATTTTGTGGAATTTTAACCCTTTAAAGTTTGATTACTTGTTTTTAAAGTAATCAAACTTTTTTTTAAAAAAAAAAAAAAAAGAAACATGAAAAATTTTCCATAAAAATGTTGGGGGGCATTTTTTCCAGATCAGTCTTGGGTATGTCGAAGATTATCTAAACTATTGACTGTATTTAATTATTAGTTTTTGTGTAGCATCAGATTTAAACTTTTACTATCCTTTTGTAAACTCAGCATACAAAAATGTCCCATTGACTTCCATTAAAACTACATTTTTTAATTTCTCAGCCATGGCACAATAAAACCATTCATTCTGGAACATTAGGGCTTCATTTATGAAACAAATGGTCAAATTTGTCATTTAACAGTGTTCAGTGTTATTGTTGAGTATGTCAATGAACGTTAGTGGCTGCTAACAAAGCTCCGTTTCAAAATAAAAAGTTAGCAGCTGCTGAGCAGCCCAATTCATTGACATCATAATGTATATTTATAAAATGCACAAGGCTGAGTAGTTTAATATAGAACACATATAGTAGGTAGGGGGCCACTACTTAATCTCTCCATCAGTTTGGGGTCCTTGGCCTGGAATACCATCCTGACTAACTATGACTCATTTAATATTATTTACATACCACAGGATAAACACAAGAACCACGATAAACTAACTTTAGAACGAGTAGTGGAATCTTGGTGTGCACTATCCCATATCAAACCTGACCCAAGTCGAAGCCTATTTCATGAATCAACTGTTTATGCCCACACACATGTACGTGCACACAGCATACCTGGCAGCAACACACAGTAGTTACACACCACATTCAGAAAACACAGACTTTCTGGAGCGCCACCAGGTTTTTCTTCCCTCCTTCGTTAACTCCGACCGACGCCGGCCTCCTCGTCTCCCTTGCTGCTAGAAAATGGAAGGACGCATGAGGCGAGCAGCCTGTCGGGTTGACTCCCCGCCAGCGAGGAGACGCAGAGGAAGAAGATTTGGCAGAAACGCAAAGAAGCTGCACAAATGGCATTGACTAATTTGGTGTACGCTACCTTTCCAGTTCAGACAGAAGGGGGCGGGGGGGGTAAAAACACCTGCTTTGGACAAACCTCATGTGGCTGAATGACCTTGGTTTGCGTTGTTTAAGGTTTCAGAGATGATGCGTCCAGATTCCACAGCTGACTAACCTTTGATAAACAAGCAAGAGATACTTCTGGCAGCTGAAATCCTCACAGGAATCACCTCCTACTAACAGCAATGAAAACCTATCTGTCATATGTCCTTTAACCTCTAACGCTTAATGCGAGAACCTTCTGTTCCCGCGGCATGTGTCAGTTTCTTCCATGTCACCATAGGTTGGCAGCAAGTCCGTGATCTCTTGAAACATACTGTTAGTGCTTTTTGCTCATGCAGAGGTCTCCGCCTGCAGGAGAGATCCCGCAGCGAACATCCTCAGCCACCCAGCTGCTCGTCTCCGAGCAGAAAAAAGACGAGAAGAAACAATTAGAGGTCATGAACGAGGCTAACGATGCGCGTCTGCACTGAGTGAGCCGAAGGGTAATGAGTCCCAAAGATTGCACCGCAGTTCACGGGTGAACGAAGGGGAGCGGGCTCCGCTAATGGAAACGATGCGCTCTGATCAGTGTATAATGCGTTTCCAGCTCGGGGGATTGAATATCATAAGGAAATCCATATGGGGGACGGGAGGGGAGGCGGGAGGCGGGGGAGACGGGGAGGTTTATCCTCTGGAGAAGGTGCGTTGGAGTGACACGACATCTGTGCATCAGTAGCTCGCTCTTCCACGAAAGAGATCCATCTTCTTCGGATTCGGCGCTAATCAAGGCCCGGCAAAGAAAAAGTAAAAAGGAGGATTTGGGTCATTGAACCAACGATTGTAAAATAGAGCGGCGTTGCCTTAGGAACCCGAACACAGCCGATGTAAATAATGTGATCTATTGGTGCCATCTGGAAAAGATTGGGCCGAAGGGTGCCTCGTTTTTTTTTTTTTTTGCTTCTTTTCTTTGCTGTATGTGAAGGGATCCATTACCGTGTTTATTTGCGCAGCTAAGCCTTGGTCGGCAAATAGGGTTATGTAGCGGGGGATTGAGAGTAGATCCTACACAAACAGTCCTATTAAAGCTGGATTTCTGGTATATCCTGAACAATAATGGATTTACAAGGCAGCACTTTTTTCTTTCGCCTCCTCTCTCAACCTCTTCATTTTCCATAAATTGAAACCAGACCTGCAGAAGGGCTTCTTCTGCTTTGTGTGCAACGAGAGAGGAAAGAGACGAGCCGGATTAGTGTTTGTTATAGCTTCAAAACGTTATAAAGTGGACCGAGGAAGAGAAAGGGAGTCGGCACAGCTCAACAAGCTACATGTCAGACCGTGAGACAGAGAACGTCTAAGTGTGTAATGTTGTTTTTGTCAACACGTGCCGCGGCAGAAACTGAATTTCTGGCACAAGTTTCCCCATTTCTGAGGTGGGTAGAGGAGAAAAAGAAATATGAAGACATCAACACTGAATCGTACTTATAGTTTACGGAACAACTTTATTAGACCAATGCGTTTCAGCTCCGCTCCTCCAGAATTACTTTATAGAGAGTATGTATGTGACGTCACAGGAAGCTGGAGTCTCCATGGTTACAGCCACTTAGTGGCATAAAGTGACAGATGAACATGGAGATTAGCAGCATTAGTTTGAATCATAGACTTTAATAGCGTCTAAATTGTAAAATTAATTTTTTTATTTGTGTGATTGACTGAAGTCAGAGATATATTTTTACATGTATCTGCTAAAGAAAAGAGAAGTAAATGTATCGCTGCATTATGAAGAAACAACTGGAATCCAGGCACAGAAACCCGGTGTTGTGGTTCATTTAGTGTCAGGTAATATTAAGTTATGCTGTATTTTTTGGATGGAGTCAAACCTTAAGTTACTTCTTAAGTTACATTCTGGAGGGTTTGGGGAGTTTGGGGATGTTGTTTTTGGTGTAGTTGCGGCCGACAGTAACTATTTCACAATAAATAACAATAAACTGAATATTTGTGCTCACTCCTCGTCATCCTTTCATAACTGAAATGACCTTAAACTAACTTAAACTAACTGAATCTGAGGCTAATCCACTTTTCCAAATCCATAGTAGTTCTTATTGATTATTGTCACGTCAAATTGTCCTGAATTTGATCTGATAATCCACATTTTTCCAGGTCTCTCTGTTTTTGCGTGGCCCCGGGCGGAAGTGACGTAAGTGATATGATTTATTGATCCCAAGGGGAAATTACTTTTCGTTACAGCAGCTCCTACTCAATACCCCATATTTTGATTGAATATGGGGCATTGCACAGTGGGAACTTATTGCACATGGTGAATCCAGAATCCAAGAAATATGTACAAGTATATGACAAGAAAGTGAACATGAGTTATTGCACAAGAAGGAATTTATGCAACCAGTTGTGCAGGTTGATGGCCACACTCAAGCAAAAATCTTTGAAAACGTTTTGCTAATACATCATATTTGCCAAGAAAACCCAGAAGCAAATCAACTAAAGTAAAAAAAAAATTTTTAAAAATTCAGGATTGTTGCAGTGCAAGATCAGTCGTTTACAACTAAACTAACGATTGAAACACCACCAACACACTGTGAACCTGAGGTTTTTGTAGCTCTCGGATCAGTTTCCCCAGTTTGTCTACTCACTAATCCTCCCTGATGATATGGTATTTTTTGCTCTTTTCCAGAAAAGCTCAAAACAGTTTAAGAACCCCTCTCTAATGAGTCTATAATGCAGTACAAATGTATGGTTTCTCAATTTCAAGCGTTACCAAAGCCCTTGCTGTGAGCTGCACTGTAGTCCAAGTCCAGTCCCATGGAGCTTTAGCCTCTCTCTCAAATCCCCTCATCTCTGTCATCGCCACGCTTACCTTTCTATATCACATACCACAGAAGCCAATGTTAAAGACTCCCTCGTGTGTCTCATGTATTTTTCCTCCACTGTTAAGCAGAACAACAAGGTCAGCGCCCTGTTCACATGTTCACATGACTGCACAGTATACACGGCGAAAAAGAAATGCTGCTTTTTTCCTTTTCTTTTCTTATATAATTCAGCCAATTCATTTACCAGGTGAAAAAAATAATGAGAGCAAACTAAAAGATTTAAAACACCGGCTTTCTGTTCAAGTAATTCATTTCCATGTACCAACAAACTTTCTTTCTGGTATATGTACAGAATTATACTTAAAACATATTTAAGCTTAAAATCCTGCAGCGAACATTGAAACCAAGTTACATAGTTCTGAGGAGTTTATACAAAGCAGTTAGCCTGGCATAGCCACATTCACTCTTCTATCACGGTATGAGTCTGGTATTTGCACCATTTGGATTTCATTATGAGACATGTGCAAACCGATACAGAGAAAAAAAAAATACTCTAAGGTCCGTCACGACATAAAGCCCTCCCGAAACTATATAACTAACGTGGGAGATGTTTGCCGGAGCATAATCAGTTCCCAACGGAGAGACTCCAGACCAACTTTCCACTGCAAATCTTTTGTGTACAAATTAGGAACCTCCAGAGGGAAAGGAAGCCAACAAGATAGCGCCACAAAATGAAGTTCCTTATGGAAACCTCTTTATCTTCGTTACTGTTATGTCCTAAAAAAGTTCAATATTCTTGACCTAGACAGCTACCAAATCTTTATGGATATCTGTCTCATTTTTAAAGTTTTAAATGCTCTTGTATGTACTCACATAGCCTAAATAATTTTCTTAATCTGAGTCATACTCAGGGTCCATTAAAGTTTTTATAATTGTTTTGTTGTCAAATGTTTTGTCATAATATTGTTTGTTTCGATATTGTCTATCTGTATCTGGTTCACTATGTTGATTAATATGCATTGTCCCAATACAATGAACTAATAATAATAATAATAATAAATGACCAGTTGAGTCTGGCTCCAAAAACAGGAAAATCCACATAGATGTCCATGTTCCATCCTCCTCTCACTGAGCTGGGAGTGAGGTAACGGAAATCAGGTAGTTCCAAGATGGCGGCAGCCGGCGTCACGTATTGGGCTTCAAAACCACTCTTGCTGCTAAACCAGGCAAAATGAGATTAAAGATAAAAGATTGCTATCAATAAATATGTACATTTCAGTTTATATAATAATATTACATAATATTTATTTACATTTAACTGTCCCACTGTCTTTTCTTGTCACATGTCGACTGAAAATAGTGGCTTTACTAACTTTATTCTGTACTTTTGAACTTTAGTAGATGAAAAACATTCAGTCCTTTTTGACCCTGTTGCAGACGCTGTTGTAGGGCTGTGATACATGGCCATCAAGTTGATTTGTTTCCTGCTATTGAATAGTGAGTATTTTGAGTAAAGAAAGAAAGAAAGAAAAGAAAATGTTGTTCCTTTATTTCTAAACCGCTTGATTTCAGTCTTGTGTTTGTGTGCCAGTCATGGATTTCATTATATCTGTATCCCAATGCTGCTACAACAGTAAAGTCAGCACCAGTTAATCAGGCCCTGTTCAACCACAAATTTAGCACCTTTGGTTAAAAATGTGACCGGCGTCTCACAAGATTATCTCGGCCAAAACAATCCAAAGTATAACGTAACCCGATGGCTTGTGTTGATTTCTGCAGACCTCAGAGCGCGTGTCAACGCCAGGAAACAGCAGTCGTGAAAAGAGATGGAGACCAGCGAACTGTCAGCATATCACACACAGACACGTCCTGAAACACACCGCTGAGACCGACGACGGGAGATAAGAGAGATGAGAGAGGAGCACGGAGTAGTGTTGAGTTGTTGTGGATGTGGAATAAAAGAAAGAAAGACTGTGAGAGGGACGGAAACAGGGACCGTTGACAGGGAAATACAAACATGATAATGGGTGAACGGCTGTACACTTTACGTATTACAAGCATTTAAATGCTGTAAGGTTTAAAGTTTATTTGTTTTATGGTGGATAAGATTTTTATGTTGATTTTTTTCATTAACATGCTGTATGTAAGTGGCTCAACAAATCTTGTTATGAAGACCTCCACAACACACAATTGGAATTCTGGGTAAATCCCAAACAACTTTAAAGAAGAGGGAGACTGGACTTTAAGGTAAGAATTAAATTAATGTTTATGATACAGTTAGTTAATTACTGCAGACTTTCAGGTTTTATATTGTTGTACAAGTGAAATAACTGAAGACTCTTGATGTAATTTGGACTTAACAACAACAAGTGGCTTCAAAATACTTTTTATGTGAAACTAATGTTGGCAAGTTGTTTTAAAATACTTGATTCACATTTAATTTCAAGCTAACGTTTGCAAATGACTGTAATTTAAAATAAACACCTGTGTTTTTCTCCGCTAACGTTACGTAACGTTAGCCTACGGGGCTAACACCGCTTAGCCGTTAGCTAACTCTGCTTAGCCGTTAACTAACACCGCTTAGCCGTTAGCCAAAACCGCTTAGCCGTTAGCTAACACTGCTTAGCTGTTATCTAAAACCGCTTAGCCGTTAGCTAATACCGCTTAGCCGTTAGCTTATACCGCGTAGCCGTTAGCCAAAACCGCTTAGCCGTTAGCTAACACCGTTAGCACGGGGTTTTAGCTGTACACTGATAAAAATACGGTGCTTCTTCTACGTAAAAAAAGTAAGGTAACTTTTTGCATTATTTTATTTTCGATCAAACATGAGCAGTCTTTGTTGTTGCAACATTCATTCTGTAAGTAAAGTCGGTTTACTTTAACAGATGATGCTAACTTTACTTTTACAAATGGATTTTACTCAAAAGTGAGTTGAAAAACTTACTTTTGCAAATAAAGTCAACTTGTTGAAGTAAGTTTACATCATCTGCAAAAGTAAATTGACTTTACTTACAGATTTTATGTTGTACCAAGATTACTCTTGTTTGATCTACAGGATAAAATGATGCAAAAAGTTGCTTGCTTTTTTAATTTTTTTTTTTTTTTTTTTTTATTGCATAGGCCCTGAAACTATCATATGAATCTGATAATTGTTATATATCTGGCAACACTGGCTGAGACGCATGCACAGACCCAGCAGGCGGCCATTTACTTGTGTCACATCGCTGGTGAGCATCTGTGGCCCAAGACTACGGCCACATGCCGACTGGTGAGGAGTTATTTTCTTTCACACAGATGCACAACGTATGCGCAAGCTGGTCGTCGCAGGCTATTGTTTTTAGCCGGTGTCCAACAATATCAATCAGAAGAACAACTTTTCTGGCAACGTTTCAGGAGATAAACGCTGGTAAAATTTAAAGAACTGTGCAGTTAATAAAGAAATTAATTGCTGAACTTTCAAATGTGCCTGCAACTAAACTAATAGTAACATTTTAAATGAGTCTAAAGGCCATTATCAGGTGAATTTTTTCTGAATATGAATATATGTACCACAAAATTTCCAACCAGGGCTGTTTCAAGTCAGACTAGGGGCACCAAGCAAGAGGCACCTCGGAGGCCTCCCCACCCCCTGATGATTTCTATTTTTCTTCCTCTTCTGTCTTATAGGGAGCTGTGGCCGGCCATCATATGGATTATATTCCTGCACTATAATCCAGAAGCAGAAAAGCAGGCGTACGGAGGAACGAGGTGGGTTTAAAGAGACAGGGTGATAAATAAGACAAAAGGAGTGAGGGATGAGTGACGTATGATGAATAGGGTCAGACCCGGCTCTTTCTTTCTAATTTTCTAATTGGACTTTGAGCCGAGAGGAAGTGGAGCTGCCATGTCTCCTTTCCCCCACAATCCCTCACCTGGACGAGCTGCAGACTGCCCGGGGCTGGGCCCCGTCCCCCCGGAGCTGCCTCTGAGTGCGAGGTGCCAGCTTCAATCTCAACAACTTCTCCCCCGGTTCACTGCAGGGACCGGGACAAAGAGACGTTTGTTGTTGTTTTTTTTTCCCTACAGGGGGAGCTATATGTAAAGTATGTGTCTGGTAAACCTAAAAAAAATCTTAGCTTCATAAAGAACACAACAAGATATCGGGAGTATTTTACTTTTTTATTTTAAACTCTGAAGTACATTGAGGTAGTGGCCTCATTTACTATATAGCTGAGCTAATACAACAACAGAAAAACCAGAGACACATCATACAAAATATGTGAAAATGGTGTTTCAGAGACTAAAAAAATCTGAAAAAACACACCGTGCTCTCCTCTTCTGTCCCCCTCATAATAAATGCCTCGATCTGCACATCACTGCTTGATGAACATACATCATAGACACCCTGTTTCAATTTAAACTTTTATATTTTCTTTAATTATAACAACTTATGTTAATTTACACAACCTTTGACCGTTAACTAACGCTCACCAACACCATCACTTTGGCTCAGGACAACTGAGGGGGCTTCATCCCAGAAAAGTAACATATGTGCATATGTGTTGTTGGAGCCCCTTCAGCATGTATTTACCCTGGAGTTTACCCTCCCGTCCCTAAGAAGCTGCACCTGAGGGGGTTGAATGACCACAGACTGGCCGTCCTGCCATCCAGCATCATAAAAAAACCACGGAGAGGCTCCGGCTCCATCACATCAGGCCCCGGGTCCACCAAGCTCTCGACCCACCGCAGTTTGCGTACTATGATATTTCTAGGTCCAGACCCCACCTGCACCTGCAGCTCATAGCCATCAATATGTGCAGAGGTGTTTCTGACCTATAAGTACCTGGGTCTACATCTGGATCACACACTGGACTGGACGCTGAAGGATTAAACAAAAATACAGCTTTCATCAATTTATCCAAAGAATGAAAGGACCTGGTACCTGCACCGTCTCCTTCTCCTGTTTCCTCTGTTGGAAGTTGTTCGTTCCATCGTTACTAGTGTCCTCCTCTACGCTGAGCTGAGCTGAGAGGGAGGACACCTCACGACTGGACAAACCGATACAGAAGGTGGACTCTGTGGTAGTGGGCAGCGCTGGACATCGGTGGCGGAGGGAAGGACCTTGAACAAACTCCATCATGAACAATGTCCACCACCCTCTGCATGACAGACACAGAAGCTCCTGCTGGTTGAGGAGGACGTTTGTCCCTCTGGACGTAAGACTCCACAACGCACTTGCATGCACACACCAAAACACATAACGCACACAAATTAACACCACCCAATACATCTCTTGACACATGCGGAGCAGACTTCTGAGGCAGATTGATGTAGCAGAGCGGCCCGATGCTCCGCCAGCCTGCGGCGCAGATGTACGGACGCATGAGCGTCTTAACGCTGGACGAGTGGGAGCAGCAGGAGCAACATTTCACAACAACAGACAGCAGGAAAGTCAAGATGTGAGGTTTTCCTTGGCCGCACTGCAACATCTGACACTTTTGTGAGCTTCTCTATAAAAACCTCAAACTGAGATATAGATATGGATAAAAAGAAGATGTGAGAAGGGGGATCTGGTATAACATCAGAAAGCTCACTCGTAAATTCAAATCTGTATCGCAGCGTTATCCCCTCGCAAATTATATTCACATGCAACTGTTTAGAATTACTCCCAAACCCCAAAGTGACAACTCCTTTTCTTTTGTTTGTTATTCGATATAGCTGAAGAAGCCCTTTTCATATTCTGGCAGGAAAAAAATCACAGGTATAATTAAAAAGGAGTGTGTCCCATCCAGCTGATTTCCATGGTCCTGGTATCCGACATGCTGCCTCGTTGGCTCGGTTAACCTCCATAATAAAATTAGTTTCACCTGTTCTGTTTCGCTCTGAGGAGTTATCACCGTAACTCATTCCATCACAATTAGTTTTTCTGTCATGCACATAAATTATTCTCGTAACCAGGAGGACGGGATGATTTCCAAACATTTCCTCTTGGGGGCAGTGCCACAGCTTCTTACTCTCGGCGCTGCGGTAAAACATTTCTTCTCGCCTTGAAGCCTCGGAGGCCGGGCACGGAGCGGAGGAACCCCGTAGAGCCGGCTCTGCAGCTCTAAAAACAACTGGCACACAGGCGGCGTCGGGGCCTTTTGTCTGCATAATTAGTGGCATACATGTGTGAGATAGATTTCAGTGGTTAAAACAATAACAACAACAAGAGCAACACATGGCTGAATCCCTTTTCAAAGCTCTGCCTCCACATCAAACCTGTCCGTCTGAGCGTGACTTACGAGCGGCGGAGCACGCACGCATATAACAGAAAATTAAGATAAGGAGAATAAGTGTGTGACATGAACGTAGCTTTCCACACTCTTTAGTTTACACCTCCTGGATCTCTAATGATTGGACGAGTTCCCAAATGTCCAATAAGAGCTTTTACGAGGCAGTCCGATGGAAATATGTAGCCTCTTAACGTTTTATTGGAGCAGGATTTTTTACATCTTCCTTTCTCTTCTCACACATGGGAGATCATATAGCTTCAGAGGGGTTTTTTTTTCCTCCCATATTGTTTGATAGGAAGTAAAGGGAGATGAAGAGGGGACGGGGCAAGAGGTTGAGGACATGAGTACATCTCTTCTTGGCGGGGGCTCAAGAGACGCTCTATCAAAGCCGCTTTCCTTCCGCCTATAAATACCAGCTCGGTGAATAATATCCCCCGCGCCCTCCCCTCCCCTCCAGCCGCCACAGTGCGGGCATCAAGTCAAAATCACAGATCTGCTCAGCACATGAGAGGTATGAGCATCACTTCAAGGAAAACCGAGCAGCTAAAACGATGTGTATCATACACGGGCAGTAACTCAGCTGTGTGATGGTTAAAAGATATACCTTCCATTTAAAGCTGCTTAAATCACGCGCTGACATTTAACTACTGCAACGTGAACCTGCCTTAATGTATTTTTACCGACCACTTCTGGGAACAAGACAAACTGTAAATACATTATAAATCTCCTCTATTTTTGTATTTTTATATAATAATGACAATATAAACTAACCTGAGAGCAACATTGCTAAATTTATTCTATATATTCTATTATAGTTTGCTTCGGATCAACAGGTTTCAGCAGCTGCTGTGCTGATACGTCATGTATGGTTTTATGTTGTTCAGCCCAAAACATGACTTTTTCTTTTAAAATCAATATTAAGACACTCAAAATAGATGTTGTGGAAAGAAAAAGTATTGTGATACATTGCCTCATCTTATCTTTTCTTCTACAACCAATTATTGAATTATGACCTGTTTAATATTTTCTAACCTAAACAATCTTAAATCTTAAAAATGATTGTTTACCTTATTTAGCAGGTCATGATTAAAAACACCGTTGATTGTAGAAGTAAAGATAATTATCGTTGGTTAAAACTTCATGAGAAGTTCTTAGAACTCAAAAAGACTAATGGAAAGTTTTTTTTGCTCTCAATCAGTAAATGCATTTAATTAATGGGTGTTATCGGTCCTCTGAATTGTTTTTTTAAGTGTTGTGTGGTCTTTAAACAGCCATGTATCCCAGGATGCATTTCAAATACGTTGCAAAACTGAGTCTGAACTCGTCAAGTTCCTTGAAATATCGGAAATATCAACACCAAGTATGCAAACTCCAGACATTCGTACTTGATATTGATAGTTCCAATAATATTTCCAATAATATGTCCAACGTGAACATTGCTGCTACATATGTGTTTGTGACATGTGTGTCACCAATACAGTATTGGGCCAAGTGTGTTCTTGCAGACAGAGTATCTAAACGTTGCTGTTGAGGTCATCGTAGAAAAAGCAAGTTACAACAATGAAAAAGTTGCAGCTTGATGACACAGTTTCACAGATTTGACCTTTACAAAAACATAATTCCAGCATTTCAGTCTCCCCTTCTGTCTCTGGGGTTAAAGGATATTAGATACAAAAAGTAATGAAGTCATCATTTTATCACCGTTTTGTGACGTCACATTGAGCTTGAACTTTGACCTCTGACCACCAAACTCCCGACATTTCATCCTTGAGGTCAAGTTTACGCCATATTTGAAGACAATTGTACAAGAAACAGGAAAACTTACTGGTTCTGACATGTTCCCTGAGGAGTGACACAGAAATATTAATTTTCACCTAAACACTCTTGACTTTATTTGACTGTTTGTAAGAAAATGTTATGGTTTAGTTATTTTTATTGACTTTTCAAGGATTTAACTCATGCAGAAAGAGTGTCCTCAGTTTCCTGTTTATTACTTTCACTGTCTGAGGCCTTAGTTGTGGTGTTGGTATCACATGTGCTGGAACAGGTCAGAGGTTGAGTGCAGCACTGAAAAGTACTAGCATTAGAAATCCTGCTTTACTTTCTGTGTTTGTGGTTGTTTAACAAAAGTTGCTGTTCACATTAGGATGATTTTCTTGTTGACAAGTGCATCAATTAGTCCTTTTACTGTTACAAAGTCGTGTATTTATTTATTTTTTTAAAGGAAGTATAGGAAGTTTCTGGTTAATTGCAGGAAGAAGAGTTCTACCTTTTGTTTTATCCCTCATCAAATGTTAAATCCTTTATTCAAGTCGAATGGTCTCACGCATGAGAACGTTCACGTCCAAAGTTTGCTGGAAGCGAATGGGAATTGCGTGCATGGAAAGAGGGATTCCAAAAGAGATCTTTACCAGGAAACAACAGGATTTAAATAGCCTGTCAGAGGGATTAGTGCCTGATCTACACGGAGCCAGGTTGACAGGAGAAATATGGCTTCACACATCCATGCTTCTTTTATCAGCCACGGCAAGTAAGACGGGCGTTTCTTTTCATTCCTCTTCCTCGCTCTCTCTTTTTTGGACGACGAGAAGGGGAGTCGAAGGAGAGGCGGAGGGGCAGCGTTTCTTTCTTTCTTTCCACCAGAGATGCGGAGCGGAGGACTTGTGCCAGTTCTTTGAAAGTGAAACGTAAGAATGGCAGATCACAGGGGCCAAAGAAAAATGATATTCTCCTCGTTACGACTCCCTCCCGGCCGGGGCCTTTGTTGTGGGGGCTTCTGCTTTTAACTGGAAACAGGTTCACTCCTTTCGCGCACACACATGCACACACGTGTACGTGCACGGGTGCACGGTGCGTTCGAGTCCGCGCAGCCTCGCGCACACTCGAACGCTCCATCAATCCCTCCGCTCCCTAAAGTCCGGTGACAGCTTGTTAAACCCGACGCCACGTGCAAAGCCTCGCTCTCCGCGGGATCTTTGTCCTCACCTGTCAGGAGGAGACGCCCGGGTGGCCAGGTGGGGGCGCCATCCCGTTTGGTGGCAGGTGGAAACCGAGCACCATGTTGCAGGTATGGAATGCAGCGCTAACGGAGCAGAGCCTGCTACATCCCTCCTGAGCACATAAATCTGTCAGCGCCATCCTGTTCTCACTTTCTATCTCCTGCTGAAAAGTATTTCACAACCTGAGATGTTAGTGCAGCTTATTCATAATATACATGTGCCACTATAGCAGCAAGTATATGAGTCTAAAAGATCTGAGATCAAGAAACTATATGCAAATGTTTTCCACTTTATTTCAGCACATTTGTACCTGTTACAGAACAATATATGTATTAAGTTTCTACTCTTTTGGATTAAATTACTTTCTAAAATGAATAGAAAGTACAGCACAACGTCTCACTTCATCCTTCGAGTGGTACCAGCACACTCATGCTTTCAATTTGCCATCTGATATGCCCCATTCTTGCGGACTTGATGGTTTGTTGAATCAAACACAAAATGTGTAATGTTAATGTGGCGCCACTATTCATTTGGTAAATATGTCTTTTGTGCCCGTCGCCCCGGTTCCATGTTCTGAGCGCGCTGCAGAGAAAACAGGCTTCAGAGGCGGCGTAGAGCCTGTGGCGAGGTGGGCGTCGCGTTAGCATGTGAGCGCTCATCTTTTTGGGATTAAAAGAGGAGGTGATTGACAACTTTTAGCGTTGGCCGGAGGGGAAACTCGGAGACCTTATTGTGACTGATTCCGCACAGAAACAGATGCATGCTCTTCCATAGCGGAGCCGGTCCTGAGAAAATCCCACAATTTGTCCAGTTTTCATCAGAGATGGAAAATGAGAGTTTAGTATATTGTCTGTAATGCATAACAAATCCTTAGTTCCCGCTGCCAAACCAGACAATCAAAGGCCCAGATCTGACTAAAACAACTCTAGACTTTCTTGTTGTAAAACCCAGTTATTTGGTTGATGAATGGTTTTGTACATACAAGCGCCCCAGTAAAATAACCTTCAACATCTTTAACGCCAGCTTGAAAGTCTGCTATTGTCCTTCACTGGTTTCATTATTGGAGTTGACACAGCCGGTCGGTAAAGACATTCCCATGCCTCTCGTCTCGGCCCCGTTCCACATCTGCTGTATATCATTAAATGGAAAAATCCAGTAAAAATATTTACTTCCCACTCTGCTCTTTGGGCTAAATATACTTCCCCAGTTATCCCCAGATTGATTGGGCTCTCAGAAAACGGGGATGGCATGTTTTGTTTTTTTTTTTCTTACGCGCAACTGCCGTAAATCAGGTGTCTGATTTTTTTCAGCTGAGTCCATCCTCAGATGACAGATTAGTGTGGCACAGCAGCCTCGACCCGAGTAAAGACCGGAGACTTGTGTGTTTTTGCATCTAGGAACACACAGAAACTTGAGTATTTAGTTCCAAACTATGTATTGCAGAGTAATACATTGCAATATACTGTGGCTCTGAATTGAGTTTTTAAATGAAGCATGTTATTCCTCCATCACTCTGGTAATGGAAACAAAACCTTCACCCAAATGTATCAGGGTTGTTTTTTTGTTTTTTTCTCTGAGTGAACTCCAAAGTAGCCTCATGCCATGTGCTATTTCACAAGGGCTGGATTATGCTAAGCACATTAACAGCTGAAATATTTATTAGCTTTTTCTTTTATATCAACAGCATTTCCAATGGTTGAGTGTGGGTTTTTTTAATAGATGTGAACGGGGCTCCGCTGGAACTGATGCTCACCGGTGATGGCAGTTGGGAGGGAAAGTGTAGTAAAAAAAAAATCGCATAAACACAATTAAAATTTAAAATAATCTGCTGCAAATCAAACCGTGTAATGATGTATGAACTCGCCAACAGAGTCGGCTTATGTTGGCCTTCGAATTAACAGAAGTATCAGAATTTGGCGAGTGCAATGGAAAAGATTCGCTAACTACCAAATTTACCACTTTACTACTTTTTCTTTTTACTATTAGTCCCAATAGTGGGGTTTATAAATATGTTTTAAGCACCATGATAAAGGAAAGCAATGACAAAAAAATGGGAACAGCAACAACATATTTGATATTTTAGTTGTTCATAAAAAGTGCTCATCTCCCATCGGTTTGTAGCCGACAGTAAACCACCTGTGGATGTTCCAGGTTTCCATATTGACGCCTTCACAGTTTCTAAACAGTGTGATGTATTTTGAGGGGCGGAGCTTAGCTGGAGACAAAACACCCCTAACGTGCTAGCTTATGAACCCCGGTTAGCATATTTCAACGAACTGTTTTGGCAAGAATGGACGAGGAAAACGCATATTTTAGAGAATATACTAATACAGTCTGACTGATGGTACCACATTCATCGACCCCTTTACTCTCACTTACTGCATCAGCGATTTGACCTAAGTCTGGTCTCTTTATCAGGTGAAGCCTCAACTACAAAGATATTACATAAAGTAGGTGGAACCACTGTGGAGGGTCTGAAACATACAACTAATGTAGAGTTAGCTAGCAGTTAGCATTAGCATTAAGTTGTAACAAGAATTCCAGACACGTCCTACAAATGTGTCAAACTCAGACTATGAAACAATTTCAAGCTTAATTCGTTGCGTTTCTCTTTGCTTTTTAGGTTTTTGTCCCAAAAAATATAATAAGATGACATTTTTGCGGTTGACAGTGACAGTGTTTGTTCCTTCTGTTTTGCCTCCAGCTGACGTCATGACATCACAGTGACGTAGGCCGCAAAGAGGTCCAGAAATAAGGTTAGTCCGTGGATGAATCTAGCTCCTCCTGTTGCCACCAATCTCTTAGTTAGAATAGGAAATAACATCAACAACATCACAGCTTCATCCGGGTTCACCAAACTCCAATGGGCATCAAATCAATCACTTTAAAGTTGAGTTTAGCTCAACTTCTGCCAAACAATCAACGTTACACCTCACTGAATTTCATCAAAGCCTTGACCGCATGTATAATTTAAATCACTTTTTGGACATAACTTCGTAGGCAACAACTATTCACTAGTTTACAGTCCAGATTCATCGCTTCTAGTCCTCAGAATCTGCCTGTGAAGGTTCAAACTTTATAGCAAATTACAGTTTGTCTAACTTGGTTATTTCTCACCAAAATCAAACTGAATATTTTGCCAAGAGATTCAAAGTTAATTTTATTTTGGTATTACTCACCAAACCAGGCGTCAGATGACAGATAGATCCCTGACCTTTGCTTCAGATTACAAAATTAAATTACAATGATTGTAATAGATGTTTTGGAATTCAAATCCTGCATAAATCGGTTCTCTGAGGTGGCCAGTAAAAATCAGAGATCTTTGTTTCAGAGCTGAAACTCTGGAAGAGAAAAGAGAAAATGAGCTCAACCACAACAATCCACTAAACCAGCTGGTATAAGTGTGTTGGTATTTAGATGTGAATTCATGATGCAGCCAACCACAACTACCCGTCTGGCTGCCACTGCTGCACATCATCCTCTTTTCAGAAAGGAGAAGTGAACGTCAGGGAATCACAACCAGCAGATGTGGACAAGAGCAACCAATTTCAACTCTGGCAACACAACGTCTTGCTGCACACAATATAAAAAGGTTGTGTTTTCTCCTTGGCCTCAGAAGGGAAACAGAAAAAGCTGCAGAAATGAATGAGGAATTCGGTCTGATTCTAATTGGCCAGGTTATTGCTTTGTGATTTGCATAAATCGCAAGATGAGGACGCTGATTAGAGAAAATGTCACAGTGGATTCACATTTCAGCAGCGACTGATTGGACGCGAAGCTTTCACAATGAGCCTCGAGGGCACATGAAAACTCCTCAGATGATGAGAGAGAAAGAAGAGAAGCAAGACGAGGGCAAGCTGGAGAACATTGTTATCCTGTTCTTATTTCACAGAGGGAGTAAATCAAAGCTCGCTGGATTTTCAATAATCAGAAAGAATCCATCTAGAGTATTTATTACATATTATGAAGCAGAAAGGCTGCACACCATGAGTTTTATGTGTTTTTATATGTCTTTTTTATTTTCCTAAAGTCTTCATGTCCTCAAGGCAACTATTCACCCCAATAAAGGGGTTCACGCAGCTAAACATGAGGACAGCGTTTCAAGCGTGTTATTAGAATAGTCCCGCGTTTGCTCCGTAAACTTCAAAGTATTTCTTTTTTTTTATTGTGGAACGTTATAACAAGTGATTATCCTGCTGAGCTTTTTGCTGAAAGAAATACAGAAACAGAATGGCAACGGCGCAAAAAAGGCTGCTGGAGGACACGTTTCTCATCTGCGCCCACACGAACACCACGAGTTATCGTTCACATAATCTTAAACAGTTATTTAATATGTTATCTTTGACTTCACGCTGCTAACGGCTAACTGGCTGCAGTATAAAACGTATGGTGGCTGCTATGTAACAGATGAATAGATATATATCAACCTTAAGGTTGTGCTGCACCAGGCTGACGGTCAACCAACTTTGACTAGATACGCCAATCAGGCGTAACATTATGACCACCTTCCTAATATTGTGTAAGTCTCCCTTGTGCCTCAAAAACAGTCGTGGCTCATCAGAGAATGGACATGGACCTTCTGTTGTTTGTGGGAGGGTCCTCAGTGGATCATCCCACAGGTACTTTGGGATCTAGTGAATGTGGAGGCCAGGACAACACCTTGTGCTGCTCTTCATGTTTTTTAAGTTTTTCCTAAACCGTGTGTGTGTTTCTGTGTCAGGCTGGTGTCATTGCTATCATTGAGGTGGGGGGGGGGGGGCTACATGTCTAAGTAACATCCACATGAATGAATGAATACCAGGTCCAAAAGTTTCCCAACAGAAAATTGAATTGTCACAAGATGGTTTAAATGTTATTTACTTCTCATGTCAGTGGTTATAATGTTGTGGCTGATCGGTGTAAGTGGTGTCTGGGACCCAGTGTCTGCACAGTGGAACGAGATAACTCGTTTTCATCGCTTTCTCATCCGAATGCTCTGAAATAGTTTTTCACGACATGATCGTCTAGAATGAATAAACTTCAGACTAACTACTGCCACCTGCTGGTAGGGAGCAGGATCCAGAGCATAGACTGTAGAAAACATGGACTACATGTCTCCACTGCCTCCCTTTGGCTAATGCTAATAGGAAATATAGCTTATTCTGTCCTGGCCGACAGACAGCAAACAAACTGAGACAAGAGTAGATGAGGTTGCTTTACTGAATCTTCTCAGTTATCTTGTATGTAAAACAGTAATACAAATTAAATACCGCTACATAAAATGCAAAAACAAAATGCAAATTCACCTACATAACATAAATGAAGCTCAACAAAGAATGGATGCTCACATGAAACAACTAAAATAACCTAAGTGTGTCTATACTTACAATTAGTTCCACTCCAACACTAATACTATGACCTCTCTGTGATGAAGCACCTGTAGCCGCGACACTGAGAGGAGTTGGTAAATAAAACTGCAGTAATTCAAAACCACCACCAGGGGGAAACATAACTTTTTCCTCAGTCACTGACAGGAGTCAGAACAGAGATAGTAGGAAATGCTACTGTTGGTCTTTGTTGCTTTGCTCTTGGTTTGTCATGGTGCTTAAGCTTTTAGGTTATCAGTTCTTTGATTAAAAGATAAGACGTTAATATTGAGTTTAGTTTGCTTTAAATTCATTCCTTATTTCTAAAAGTTATTCTCTTTTTACCACCTACGATGAATTTCTTACTTAAAGCAGAGATTTCTTGCTTGTTAAATATCATTAGTAAACATGAAACCTCGTCGTTATTATATCGGCTCTGTTCCTAAAACTGTGACCAACATGAAACAACCACATCTGGTCCTTATCAGGGCTGCTCCCAAATCAGATCCTGGCAGATTTTCATGGTATTTTACAACTGACAAGCCTCTTCTATGGCGTATTAAGATAAAAAAAATCAGATATAAGATTATGTTAAAGCCTTTTCTCTTTTCTCTTTAATGGCTGTTTAATGAGACGAGGTTGTATCAGGGTAGAATGAGCAACTTAAACAGGAATCCTTCGACTTAGGAGCAGAGAGAAGAGACGTGATTAGTATCTAAAGCAGGAAAACTCTGAGCAAATATGTTTCCATAAAGCTGTCAGTCAAGAGAAGAAAAGGTGCCGCTCGATCCAAACATCTGTGGCTGTGAAGCACCACACATATAGACCATTTCTGTGCGGCTCGATGCCCCGGATTAGAACGAATAGGAGAAATAATGTGTCGTTAATGAGAGATGACAGTAAACTCTAATAACACAGGGGTCAGCTGCAACAACACAAAGACCTGCCAGACTGTCATGGCTGCCTGTTGCCGCAGATTTCCAAACATCATGTCAGGCCTGTCAAAACTTTTCAGCCCTTTTTCTAAGACTGGAGCTGTAACTGTGAGTTTGCATTCATCCCAAAACCAGTCAGGACAGGACGTTCGCTCCTGATACGAACGATTACTGCCAGACTGAGTGTTTACTCGTCTATTTACTCGCACCAACACGTCATAAATCCACACGGCAATTTTTAGAGAGCATCAGAGCAGATCAGACACTTTGGTTCAGTCAGTCTGATACAATATGTGATTTTAATCAGGCTTCATGCACAGTCACAAACTACAGCTTCCCTGTGGATCCACCCTCAGTCTGTTGTGTTCAAGTAGAATTACAATAAAGTTTATTCAAACACAGCGACGTCTTCTCAGAGTTAGTTGTCAGTACTAAAACCCTGAAATTGCATTATTGTATTTTGCATTTACAGTTTTTTATTTATTAATATTAATATATTCTGAAGGCTGCATTACTTTTTAAAATTATTTATTTATATTTTAGTTTTCTCACTTAATTGTCACCACACACAGAATAGTCAAAAAGCCACAGATGAAGGTTTATATTTTTCAAAATAAAAAAATATACATATATTCAATGAATATATTTTTTAACATTATATTATAGAATATAGATTGTATTTCTATGCAGAAAACAACATGACAGTTGACTCGCATTTTAAGCTGTGTAATTCTCTGATTTCCCACAATTAAATTAACTGATTCTTGGTCTGATGTCGCCATTTATTGGTCCGGTAAAATATGATTTAGAATTTGTCGTTACAATGAAACAAAAACAAACTTCACAAAAAATACAATTACTGTGCAACCAGCATGCACATAAAAGTCAATCATAATGAAACACATCAATCCATCCATTTTCATTTGCTCATACGAGGACAAATCCTGGTGGAAACAGACTGAGCTGAGATGTAAATGTATCTTTAAGAAAAATCAAAGAATCATTTTCATCAATTTGTAAAAAAAAATCAGATTTAAGTAACAAAAAAGGGAATTGACGGGTTTTCTGTCTGAGGAGGAAACCTGTTGTCACCAGATCAAAATTAAATGGAATTTGAAAAAAAAAAAAAAAAAAAAAGTTAAATGTCTCCTTTCATCACGACGCCTCCTTCAATCTCGGTTTTCAACAAGCTGCTTTACTTCCTGTTTCATGTCATGTCCAACTAACCCCTTTTCCTGGAAAACACTGACCTGTGCATGAAGCTGCGCATTTAAAGACCTGCAGCTCCCTAGAAAATGTTTCTGTAAATAACTAAGAGGAGAAAATAATATTTCAAGCTTTATTAGACTCGAAAAAACAAGAGAAAAGAGGAAATGGTTTTTATGAGCAGCACGGAGGAGCTAAGTGAAAGTCAATGTTTTAAAAGCCCCCGCAGAAGAGTTCACAGCTTCATAGCTTCAAGCACACTTCAGGGAGAGATGAATCCCTCACACAAATCACGATCAGGGGGGAAAAAACTGGGCACAAATAATGCTTTCACACAACACCACCGCCCCCCCGGTAAGACGTGAGCGACTCGTCTGCTGCCCGCGTGCATGGATTGAATCATAAGAGTCTGAAATGGCGTGACGGCCGACTGTGAGTTATGCTCAGATCTCTCCCAGACATCAAATGCTCCGGACATCCATCACTCAGCCGCTACATGACATTTACAGCCACTGATGTGTTCGCTCGTTTCACTTTGCTTTGGCGCCCCAAACAATACTTTCCATTGACACGCAGATATACTGCAGCTGTGCGGCCAAAAAAAGACGGCTCCCCCCCATTAAAATCAGGATAAAAATGGCCTTTAGTTTCTCATGTAAAAGAGCCCGAACTTCACCAAAAAGCTAAATTCTTACTCGTAGCTGCATAAAATTTAAAATACGAGTTTAGTGCAACACGTAATATATCATGAATTACCTTTTGGAAGAGACTGACAGCGATTTAATTTTTTACGGAGCCCCCTAAGAGACATGTGGGGGAAAAGAAATTGATGGCTAAAAAAGAAAAAAGACAAACTTTTTGCAAGATCTCGCAAAAAAAAACAAAGAAAAATCATCACCACTTTGTCAAATGGTGCAATAGTTCATTCCCTGTCCCCTCGTGTCCTTTAGGGGGCTCTGTGATTTTTAAAGTGAGGACAAATAATAAATAACTGTCTATATACATAAAAAAAGTTTAATCAACCAAAGATTTTTTGACCCCTCCCCCACCCTGCAGTGCCCCCTAGTGGTCGCAGACCCCCTATTAAAGACCTATGGTTTAGATATTTTCTCGTTAGGAGTTGAATAAATGTTGTGATGTTTTTCTTTTTAGACGTTTTTATTTTGAGAATCATTTTTTTAAGTAATAAACATGAAATTCACACATACGTTAATGTGATAGGGCATTTAGGACAAATTAAATGAAGGAAAATATGGGCCTCACCAAATCAAATACCTACGTTATTTGACGTCGCCCCCTTCACAAGTCAATTTTATTCAGGTCCCCTCGCATAATCATAAATTCCCTTCATAAGACAAAGCGTTACGCCCTGTGAAGCTTCGCAGCGTCTATTCTGAGGCCCTCAATTTAGATAATTGAGGGTCTAAGAAAAGAGAAGTCTTACTTTTGTTTTGCTGTTTGTCTTGTTTAATCATTGAGTGGTTTTACTGCTCCTTTGTTCTAAATTGTCCTCTTGAGTCAGGACTATATGTTGCTATTTTTCCATATGGATGCAAGAAGTCAGAAACGCAACACCAGCTCAGGCTCAGTGAAAGTCTGCGAGGCTCTGCTCTATTTAGTCTGATAATAAACCTGGAAGAGACGGAGGTGGAGGAGCTCCGAGCCTTCGCCGGGGCACGATAACACCTTGACAATTCAACCCACATGTGCAGCGATGTGCTGGGCCGAGAGCCTCGGGGCAGAGCCTCAGCCGGCATGTGGAAGACGTTTTCCACTCAGCTGAACGTCCAGCGCCTCCAACACGACGAAACCCTGGAGCCAGATCCAACTCTGCAGTATTAGGCGTCGTAGCCAGATGCAGATTAACACAATTTGCACCTCCTCTCGGTGCAGGTATCACCCACGTCTCAAACCCCCCCCCCTGGAGGTCAGACTCATCACAGACTCGGCCCCACGGCTTCTCCTCCACCTCCGTGTTTTTAAAGTAAACTCCGACACATGTACACAGAAACACAGACACGTCTCAGGAAGCCAGGTTTAGTTACCAAAGATATTACATTTACAGAGAGTGAATTCGATTCGAAGCTCCGTAATGCAATAAGAGCGAGTGAATCTAATTTAACATCACTGCGCCGCCCGCGCCGCTGTTTTAAAATGCTTGAACAACTTCTCGAGGCGTTTTGTTTCGTCCTGAGCGCGCGGAGACACTGTGGCATTCATAGCATGTTCCCTGACGTCCTGCCATCGATCCATCACTTACAGGTGGGGACCCTAACACAACAAGCTCAGCATATCAAAGGCTGGGACGACATCTGTGTCTTATATGCAAAGATACTTCAAACACCTGTCAAAGTCTCAACTGGACACGTCTGACGTTTCCAGAAACAGCTCTGGCATCTGCAGATATACGTTCAGGTCTGTTAATATCAAACCTTCTGAGCGCATATGAAGAAAAAGATGGGACACAGCGTTCGAGAATTACCAGCAGCAGAGGCGAGCTAGCACAAGTCAGCCACAACATTATGACCACTGACAGGAGACGTGAATAACATTTAAACCGTCTTGTGATAGTTCATTGTTCTACTGAGAAATGTTTGTTCCTGGTATTTAATCATGTGGATGTTACTTAGACATGTAGCCCCCACCTAGACCAGACCCTCCTTGATGGTGGCAGCCACCCCCCAGCAGGATGAAACCAGAGGAGCTACAATGAGCTGGAAGGAAACTTTATTCATGGATCGCATTTAAAACAACTTGATAAAAAGTGGTGCACAGATTAAAAAGCTACACAGATGGTAAAAACTGACTTGTACTGTGCTGCAATTACAATTAATAAAATTAAATAATAAATGCAAAACATGGTGCAATAAAATGGAACTAAATTAAACTAAAATTTTGCCAGATGTCCACTTAAACTCAATCAAAAGAAGAGTGGTTGTGGTTGTTCCAGAGTCGAGGTGTTTCCACCACCAACACACAAGCTCCATCAGGTTTTTATGTCGGTAGCAGCTGATTAGTCAAATTAAGTCAAAGTTTATCTCTAAAGCACTTTTAAAAACAACCTCGGCTGAACTAAAGTGCTGTACAGAGGTAAAAAATGATGATACTTACACTGAACAACCAGAATAAACAGTATTGGAATAAAGATTAGCACAAATTGAAACGATAAAAGTGTAAAAGAGAAGATAGGCAATAAAAGATAAAGGATAAAAACCGAGGTCACTCATCTAACTGGGACTGAACGCCAAAGAAAAAAGATGTTTTTTAGCCGTGTTTTGAAGTCAAACCTGGAGAAGTAGGCAATAAAATCTTGAAATTGATTCTTAAACCAATTATTTATTCTAATGTTCTTTATTCTAAAGCCGCTGCAGCGAAGCTGAGACAGAGATGTGGTCACGCTTGTGTTTGCCAGTGAGGAGACAGGCAGCAGATTTAAACGTTCAAATATTTCAATGTTCAAATAAGATACATCGATCAAGCATAACATTATGACCTTCTGAGGGTTTTATGTCCCCTCGGTTTCTCTTCTCATGCACACGTTTCAGAGTTGAACAACCAGAATCAGGAATCTCAGTCCGTCAGTAGTTTAAGATGCTAATTTGACTGAGAAGCTGAGTGAGTGTCACGGCCTTTCAGGAAAATACCAGTAATGAGTCGCCAAGAAACACAAACACGGGGTTCAAGGTTGAGGAAACAGGAAGGGATTTAAAGAGGAAAGAGTCAGAGACAGTTAATGGGTTTGGAGGGATGAAAGACCAAAAGGAAACCATTAACCTCCTGAGACCCGGCGTCCTCATATGGGGACATTAAGTTTTCGGTTTGTTGCAGTTTATTCTGCTTCATTTAGACCTGTTCTAAAAAGTGTCCTCATAAGGAGACTCGTTTGTCTGACATGTACTGGAAGCAAAGGGTCAATAAACATGTTTATTTATGCTTTATTCTAGTTTGATGTGACATGAAAATTTAAGAAATTCATAAATACACGTTTGAGGACGTTGGGATTTCATCGTCTCCAATTCTGCTTTTGCATTAAAATAAACAGTTTTCTAGTTTGGTTCATATTGATGAATTAATTAGTAATATACAGTGAAATAATTCCTGTGTTTTTTAAAAACTACTTCCAGTTCATAGATGATGCTCATTTTTTTTTATTTTTCTTAGGTCCTTTAATCTCATTTTAAAGAAATTAAGACGCATTCCAAACAAATGCTTTAGTCTCAGGAGTTTAATCTTGACCAGTTGGATTTAAAAGAGTCTAAATGACTAAATATAGTAAAGGACTCATCCAATAATGAATGGTGAGGGAACAAAACCTTCAATCAAAGTGGCAACTCCATTATTCCTGCATATTAACTGTAGTTATAGTCGAGTTAATAAGCAGTAAAAGTGACCCCAGTTTTCATAAATGGGAGAATTGGCTCCAAACCTGTTCTTTGGTTCAGGCTTTAAATGTTTATTTTGGTTGTGAAGTTGAATATTTTAACACTGAGGTCTATGTGGTTTTGGACGATAATAAGACGACAATAAATTAACCTCCTGAGACCTTTTGTTTGTTTGCATTTTTAATTTCTCCATTTCTCTTATTTGTGACTGGAGAACAATAAAATGAAAGGAGGGTGTGAAGAAGAAGGAGGAGGAGGACGAATGAGAGGAGGAGTAAGACTTAACAATTGACCTGATGTTTTTTTTTTTTTTTGGCACAAAGGCCTGGACCCAGAGTGCTGACGAGCTGGTGCTGAGCGTCTGTGGGCGGAGCTTCACACCACAGAGGGGGGGGGAGGGGGTGAGAGGGGGGGTCGGAGGGGAGGGGTGGGGGTTGGACTGCCCTCTGACATGACCCCGTCACATGAGAAGGGAAACTGTCAGAAACAGCTCAGGTGAAGGTAAGACACTGATTTTATCCACTTTTAGCATCTGTGTTCATTTATTCTGTGTCTTCATTTGATTTATTTCACCTAAATGTTAAAAAACGCAGCGTTTATCCACCAGATAAACTGATGGCAGCGTGTGAAGGTTTGTGTTTTTAGACAGAAACAGCAGCAGGTGAAACGCAGCAGGTGAATCTACGTGAACAGGAGCCGGTTAAATGTTGAACTCGCTCACGATCGTGCGCTAAATACAAAACACGAGGGTTTCTAGAAGTTCAGCTCAGTCAGCGAGCGACAGCGTCCACGGCCTTCACAGCACACGGGGTCCACCTACAGCAAAACATAAACTAACACAGCATAACTATTAAAAACAGCACTAATTCCTGCAGGTTATATATAAATACAACCTGGATATTTTATATTTTCCCTACAAATTTACTTTAAACACAAATAAATAGGTTATATAACAAAACTAATTATTTCTATTTAATTTTTAGTGACTTTTTAAGTGATTTCTTCCAATGAAATGAAAGTTAAACAGTATCTGAAACACAACAGACGTCAGGAAGCACTCGTGTCCGTTTCTCTAAACAGACGCTGGGTCCCGTTTGTGTTTTACCTGCTTTACAGATGTTTGAAAGGAGCTTTAAGAATGGACTGAATTTCATTCAGCATCACACTGCCCTCAAGTGTTCGGAGGGGAAACCTATTGTGAGACGGTTTGTGCTGGAAAGAATTTTCTAGCCGACTGTAAAAAAAACAAACGTGCTGCAGGAGAAGTGGTTTAATCAGAAACACTCAAACACAACAAGGTTTTATTTAAACACGTTAAAGTTATTGTGGTTAAATGGTCAAAGTGTTAGAGTTTATTTCAGATGCAACTTTAAAGACTGTTGGGTCTTTGTGTTTATGTAGTTCCACATCATTCTTATGTGAACTTTAATTAGTAGTAATAGTAATAGTACTAGAAGTAAAGGTTTGATTTCATTTGATTTGTATTTTTCCTGAACCATCAACACATAAAAGTGAGTACAAGTACAAAAATAATAATAATCTAGTTCATATATATCATGTTATTATATATAAAACCAAACCAAACCAAAAATCATTTATTATTTTGAACATTATAAACATTAAACAAGATAATTTCTGTGTAAAAGAGTCCAATTTTTATTTTTAAATTATCTCCAAAGGAAGCATTAGTTGCAGCATTGCTGGTTATTTTATGTTCATGTACTAGAAGAAGTATCATATCAACGTCTTTTTAGTTTATTTTATTCATTTATTTCTCTCAAACCCTGAAATTGGTGCAAGTGTCGTATGTGAAGCAGAGTAGAGACAGAAATGACATGTGAATGAGTTAAATAACTATTTATCTTAACTATCTGTTTTAGTTTGTTTGATAAAAGAAGAAGTAATAGATCTGCTCTAGAGAGAAACTAACCTTCAGTTACGTCTGTTGTGATGTGGCACTTTATAGAAACGGAGAATTTAACCATCTAAACAATAGAAGATCAGTTATACACATATATATATGATCAGTTCACAGTGATTGACTTTGTTTCTTGTTGTCGTGTTTGATGTTTTTATTTGTGTGAAGCACTTTGAGTTGCATTTATTATATGAAAAGTGTTTTATCAATAAAGTTGGATTTGATTTGATAGAATGAGTTTCTGTAACAGTGGCAGCAGTATATGGTGAAATAGAAATAGAAATGGTAATGTGGTAGTAGTACTAGTAGTACTAGTAGTAGTAGTGAGTATAGTCAGTAACAGTAGTAATGTTGTACTTTCTGTTTGGTTGTGGATTGTTTCAGGTTATGAGTTTATCAGGGAAGAGGAAAGTCTTCTGAGAGAGAATGAGTATTTGTGATCGGTGAGTAAACTGTACTCGGGTAAAACACTAAACCCAACATCTCTTCTTCTTCTTCTTCTTCTTCTTCTTCTTCTTCTTCTTCTTCTCCTTCTTGAACAGGAAATAGGGTTTTACTCATGTAAATAATCATTCTTACATATCAATATAATGTTTAATGAACTGAAATGAAGTCATTTAGTATTAGCTGTTTTCTGATCACACACATATTTATTAACTGAATATCTCACTGTTACTTAATTTGTGGAATTTGGTTTAAATTATTGAATTACAAACAGGTGCCCTTAGTAGAATAATGATTAAAAAGATGCAGAAGATTTAAAGTTATTGTTAAACTGACTCAACACCTCATCTTCTCTGTGACACTGTTACAATAATAACGTTGACACTGAGCTGTTGTTCTGTCCTGAAATGATCAGAGGTGGAAGCTCCTGTGTTTGTCCTGCACTGGTCTGAGATCTCTGACAGAAATCGCTTCTAACTTTTAATTTAAGTTCTATTTTATTCATGTATCCATTTTGTTTGAGGTAGGTTTTTATGTACAAGTGTTAGAAATGACTAAAAAACGTATCGTGCATTGAACTGGATCCAGTCTGAGACACTAAGAGAATATTTTCTTCTTCACTTGACCGTTAATAGGCGACAGCAGAGAGATTTTAACACTTTAACATTTTACTTTATCGTTCCGACTCTTCACGTTGCTGCTGTTCTCTGCTCTGATCTTCCTTTAAATACAGTTTTGATGTTGTCACAAGAGAGTGCCATAGTATCTATGTAGTTTGGAGCGTTTCACATCAATCACAAAATCAGAAAATCACAAACAGTGATGGTGCTTTAAAATGGTGCAGGGATTAACCTCTGTAAATGTGAGGTTAATTCATGCATTTCAATAATGTGAAACTAAAATGTATATATATATATATATTAAACCGGTAATGTTAACTTAAAAGTCGGATTCAGATCTTAAATGACTTCACTTCACATCACATCAGTCCCACATTGGAGTCATGAAGACATAGGATGTCAGATCTGTTCAGGCTTTGGAAAAACACTCTAGTTACCATTCATTTTAAAAATCCATCACAAGTTCATTTATTTTTACTTCAGGTTGCATTTATTTTTATGACCCACTTTTATTTTTTTAGACTTAGCTGTTTTTTTCGGTTTGTTTGTTTGTTTGTTTTTGTTTTTTTAGATTTTATTTTATTTTATTGCAATTTATTGCAGAATTTGTGCTTCGTATTAAACTGGAAAAGATAATAAGCATAAATAAACTAGTTTCAGTTGTAAAATTTGAGGAGGATAAAGGATAAAGGCTTAAATGAAGCAGAATAATCTGCCACAAACCTAAAACTTCACGTCCCCATATGAGGACACAGGGTTTCGAGGGTAAAGAAAAAACTATTTCCATGTCAGACAGTTTTTAGACTTTATAACTGAGATCTTCAATGTCTTTCAGGCCAAGGCCCCAAACTGATGGAGAGATTAATGTTCTATATTAAACTCGGCCTAGTGCTATTTATAAATATACATTATTATCATCATTCTGTATCTATCCCTTATCCCTTTACTAGAATATATTGGATTCATTTTAATGTGTATTTAAAGACATTTAAATTTGTGTGGGAAAATGAAAAAGAATATATATAGAAATGTCTAATCAACCAAAGATTTAGCGACGCCCCCTGCAGTACCTCCGTGGTCCCTCTAGGGGTCACTGTTGAAGACCTATGTCTTTTTGTCATTAAAAATTCATTATTACAAAGTGTTTTTAAAAAAATTACAATAGGTCCAACATTACTAGCTACAACATTTGTTAAAATGATCCGTAAAAGACATCATTGTAGCGTTTAAGTATGTAAATAACTGACTAAAAATTCTCCATGCAGCTTGTTTGTTATAAATTATACTTTTCACTATGACTTCCCTGTCGAATTTAATATGTTATATGTTATATATTATCATTGTAGAGGCAAATTAACCCTTAGACCTTTAGAGAATATTGTTACCACACGGTTGATCTTGTAGTAGCAGCATTAGATAATAAAACGCTTAATTTCTCATTTTGTATCCGTTTTCTAACCATTGTTAGTCATTCAGTTTCTAAGATACACAAATTTCCCATTTCACTTTATATACACAAACATCTAAAGCTGTTGCTTTTGAACTTTTTGAGCTTTTGAACAGATGATCATATCTCAAAAATATACATCACACAGCTTCAGTATTTACATTTTAATAATAACGACATGTTAAAATACTCAGTTTGCAGTGCACGATATTAATATAGATTAAAATGAGTGATATTTTAATGGTGATTAATCATATTTCTTGGTGTGGAAGTCAAACAACAGCCCCTGTGCGAGTGCGTCAGTGTGTGCATGGCTTAGGTCCTGTATGTAAACCCATACGCTCGACTGTATGGCCCATCTGGCCCACAGCTCTGGGACAGACGCCTCTTGTACTCACTATAGCCGAAGTCACAATCAGCACATTTCCAGCTTGTGTAAACACAAAAAGAACAGAGGCCACCAACAGGTCACAAACACCGTCCGTGGCTTTTCATATAGTGTCTTTATGGAAGTTTAATTCTGATTGACACAAAAGCAGCAAACAGGCAGAGAAAGAGGAGATAAGAGAGTAAAGATTAGGAAAAAAAAGATTATTTTCCTTTTTTAACTCGCTCAGATGTCAAAGTGTGGAAGCTTGTGCAGTGATTTGTTGAGCATTCGCTGATAGGAGGCGGAGTTTGAGTTTGAGTGTCGATGTCACAACGTCAGTCCTTCACAGAGGCGTCCACAGTTCAGACTCAGGGGCTTGTGTGACATATCAATCATTTGTGGTAAGTCCTGAAGCTGTAACTTCATGCGTTTTTTTCCTCATCCTGATCTTTAAGCGCTTGTGTGGCGTTGTTGCCTGTAGCTCTTTTGTCTCACATGCAGCGCAACAAACCTTGTTTCCAGATGAAACCGGACGAGTAAAAAATATGAGAAGTGACTGGTCGCGGTAGATTCTGGAAATAAATAACTATGTTTGACAAAAGCCAGCAGTGTGTTTAGCGCCGAGCAGAGTAATATTTAACATACTCCACTATTCCTCAGTCAGCTGGTTATTATTGGTGCAGTCTGTGCATACGATCAAATGCAAAATGAATATAAATGGCTGATTATTTCCATTGTACGCGCCACGATCAATGAGGATCACGCTGCCGAGCGTTTGTCCCACGCAGAGACGCAGGTCGCTGTGCAGAGATGGCCATGGTTTGCCTGACAGACTTTGAGGAGTACGCGAAGGCGCATCTCTCAAAGGCCACCTGGGATTATTACGCAGCCGGAGCAGACGAATGCTGCACCAGGGACGACAACCTGCTGGCCTATAAAAGGTACAGCCGACCCGGACGCTCAAAGATATCACACATGCACCATTTAACTGCTCTGACACTTAATATATATCACATATATTAAGCTTTTAATGGCACTTTAGACCCACTGCCCTGCATGTTTTCTATGTTTCCCTCCTCCAACACACCTGGTTCAAATGAATGGCTCCTTATACTGCAGAGCTTGATGACGAGCTGATCATTTGAATCAGGTGTGTTTGAGGAGGGACACATCAAAAAACATGCAGGGCAGTGGGTCCCAAGGACCAGACTTGAGAAACACTATTTTAGACCAATGTTGTCCTGAATCAAGCAGTTTTTTTGTTTTTTGTGGACTCTGGCCTTCACGCTGTAACTGATTTCTTTAACTGTGGTGCAGGACATTTAGTTTTAATGCCTCATAATCACAAACAGGCCGTTACACTTTACCCACGGTTGATCATCCACTGCTCATCACCCCCCCCCCCCCCCCCCCCCATCTGCAGTGGCCATTTGTAAAGTTGCATTTCTTCTTTTTGTGAGGACTACGCCTCCTCTCAGATTCCTCTCAGACGTCCTCACGTCTCCATACAGACTCGTAAAGAGCCTGAAGGTTTTGTGTGCGTCGTTTTGTGTTTTTGCTACAATGAGCCTGTTACAAGTGATTTGTTTGCTGATGTGTTTCACTCAGGTTGGGAATCTGAGGAAAACTGAATCGCAGACTTGGACGTCTCTGCTTTAGAGAAGTTATTCTTGTCATTATCTCAGGAGGAAGGTGGTTTGCAAGAAATCATAATGCATGAGTAAAAAAAAATCATTTAGCACTGACTTTATTCTAGTTTCATATTGGTCATGTTGTCAGATGATAAAGATGGTGTTTGTGTCTCTCAGGTTTAAGATAAAGTATAATTCATAAGGCTCTGTGGCGCAATGGACAGCGCATTGGACTTCTAGTCAAAAAATGTGAGATGTCATTCAAAGGTTGTGGGTTCGAGTCCCACCAGAGTCGCTCTTTATGCACAAAATAACATCATATACATATTTTTCTTTTCATTTAAGCTGTTCACTAACAGTGCACATTAGAATTACATGACAGCGACTATATGCTGATGCACAAAAAACCCAGTAGAGAAAAAGGTGAAAATAACATGATTGTTTTAAAGCTGTTGCAGAATCTAGACGTTAACTGATGTAAACTGATGTGCTGTTGTGATGCTGAGTAACTGGTGAAGCTCAAATCCACACAACACTGCTACTTTGTATCTGCTCATATTGAGCTTTAACATTTTTATTATTATAAGTTTTCTTGGCTAATTTGCTTTAATTAAATATTGTTAAATATTCTGACATACAGTGAAAGTCGATGCCTCGTACCTTCTGTGATTATCTAAATGATAATAATGTGACTGCCTCAACATTCAGGATCCGTCTCCGGCCTCGTATCCTGCGGGACGTGTCCATGAGCGACACTCGCACCACGGTGCAGGGGACAGAAATCAGCTTCCCAGTCGGCATCGCGCCCACGGCCTTTCACTGCCTGGCCTGGCACGAGGGGGAGGTGGCCACTGCTCGGGGTGAGGGCTGATTCACAACACCTCTGATAAAGACGTCTCTCTGCTTTGGGTCACGAGACTAAGACTCAGCTTTGTCTCAGAACACAGAACACTTTGAGTTTATTTTATCTTTCTTTTTACCTGTGGGTTTTAAAAGTGTTTCTTTATGTGCAACTAAGCTACTGTGACCCATTGAAGTCTAATGTTAGTTCACAGAGTCAACACAAGGTGGCAGCAGAGAGCATGAAATCGTGTTTACCTGCAAGGAGAAAACTTTTACTGTTTTTCTTCTTCTTCTTTTTTTTTTAATTCAGTACATATTAAATCGAATCCTTAATTAAACAGTTTGAATTTAGCTGAACATTAACCACCACACAACAACACAGTCATCAGTCTGTCACCAGACTTGTGTTTCCTGTGTTTCATGTGAGCCTCCTCCCACTGTTCATCTCATATCTCGTATCATTTCCACTTCTCATTCAGTCACGTTTGAGTGGGATTCCTGGGGTTAAACGGTCCATGTGAGTGCTCAGTTATTAACATAGTGCAAAAGTTAAAGACTCCACCTCCACCAAACTCTAACTACATCTACACAGACACCAGTGATCTGCTAATAGATCAGAGTGAAACCACCTCAGTCCAAGCAGATTTAATTTTCTAATTAAGTAATTGTAAAGTATTAGGTCTTAAAAATCATTTAAACATTTAGTGAAATCATTTTTCTCTCTAGGTTGGATTGAATATATTATTTCTGTTTGCCCTGCAGGGTGTAAACATCATGTCATCACATGATGTTTCCAGGAGGGACAGAAACATGGAAGTTGCAAAACAATCAGATGTTCAAATAAGAGTTTGAAAAGAGTGATGAAACGTTGAAAACACCTTCTTCTACAGGAGAAGGGTCAAAAGAAGGGTCAAGAACTTCCATAGAAATTAATTTTTTGGTGCATGTGAACACATCTTTCTTATGAACTTTTATTTAGTGTCTATAGAAACTGTTAAGTTGAAATCTCTGGTTCAAGAAATATTGTCTTTGTGAACTTTTTGATGCTTCCTGTGACTCTGAACCTTTCAGATCTGTTTGTTAATTCTACCTTTTAATGACTTTTATCGTTTCCTAAACAAGAAACAGATCAGACATCTATTGGACATTGCCTCTGCTTTTAATCATCTCCTCTATTTAGTTTCATTTATGTTTCATTGTTGCTCTATTTCACCCTTGAACGATTGAATTCAGTCACCACACTAATCCCTGCTCCACAGCCACCGAGGCCCTCAACACCTGCTACATCACCAGCACGTACTCCACCTGCTCGGTGGAGGAGATCGTGGCGGCGGCGCCCAACGGCTACCGCTGGTTCCAGCTGTACGTGTACCGGGACAGGAAGCTGTCGGAGCAGATCGTGCACCGAGTCGAGGCCCTCGGCTACAAGGCCGTGGTCCTCACCGTGGACGTGCCGTACACGGGCAAGCGCCGCAACGACATCCGCAACCAGTTCAAGCTGCCGCCGCACCTCAAGGTCAAGAACTTCGACGGGGTGCTCCAGGTAAAAAGCTTCGTGCAACATAAGCAGAAGAAGTAATCGAGAGCACGTTTACATAACACGTTTATGGAGCTGTGCTTGTGCTTTTATGCAGCAGGAGGCGGCAGGTCCGGAGGAGTACGGGGTACCGGCCAACACCTTGGACCCCTCCATCAGCTGGAAGGACGTCTGCTGGCTGCAGTCCATCACCCGCCTCCCCATTATCATCAAGGGCATCCTGACCAAGGAGGACGCCGAGCTGGCCGTGGAGCACGGCGTCCAGGGCATCATCGTGTCCAACCACGGGGGGAGGCAGCTGGACGGGGGCCTGGCCTCGGTACTCGCCCGCCACGCTCAAGCGTTCATCACACAGATAATGTTGATACACAGAGTTGGTTGCATTTTTTTTTAACCTTCTGAGACCACACGTCCTCGTATGGGGACGTTGACTTTTAGGTTTGTTCTGCTTCATTTAAACGTTTATCCTCATGAAAAACACAGAGCGTTTCAGCGTGTGAAGTCTGCAGACGGTCATGTGAGGAAAGTGCAAAAATGTTTGTTTCTGCTTATTAACTTTTCTGCTTTTATATGACGCACAAACGCAACAATTTCTATCAATAGTAACTTCATTATTTGCATATTCTGTTTTATATTTTGCTACATATTGGTGACTTTATTATAATATACAGAGAAATAATCCCTGTGTGACATGAGTTTTTCTGCAGAAACTCGTTCCTGATCAAAGATGATGCTTAGTTTTTATATTTCTTACGTCCTACTGATCTTAAATACCTTGGAGAAATTAGAAACATGCAGACGAAGCTTTAGCTCAGGTTGTCATTAGAGGAAGTCGTTCAACCTTTAGGAAATAGAGAAAATATGTGGTTGTCTGGTCTAGGTGGGAGCTACATGTCTGAGTAACATCCACATGAATGAATATCAGGTCCAGAAGTTTCCCAGCAGAACACTGAATTATCTCAAGATGGTTTAAATGTTATTCACTTCTCCTGTCGGTGGTCATAATGTTGCGGCTGATCGATGTGTTCACTAGTCACAGACCTGATTAACATCAACGTGTCACAGTCAGTCAGCCTCACGTGTTCGTGCTTTGATAACCTTCCCCCACAAACACAGCGGTGACGCGTCCTTGTTTTATCTGACAGATCGACGCGCTGACGGAGATCGTGGACACGGTGCAGGGCAGGATCGAGGTCTACGTGGACGGGGGCATCAGGACGGGAAGTGACGTGCTGAAAGCTCTGGCCTTGGGAGCCAAGTGTGTGTTCATCGGCCGTCCGGCCGTGTGGGGCCTCGCGTACAAGGTGCGACATCAGCCCCGAGTCTGAGCTTATGCAGCGACTATTTATTTAAATATGACCACTGACGGTTATTCAGTGGGTTTATATGAACCAGGGACAAACAGCCACGGTCACATTGAATGAATTTAACTTTTACTTTGATTATTAGTGGATTCCTGTGAACATTGTTGGAGCTGGAGGTTTTATAGCTGGATAATATTCTGCACTTTTGACAGTAATCATTCATCTTTCAGGGGGAGGAGGGGCTGAGGGAGGTGCTGCAGATCTTAAACGACGAGTTCCGTCTGTCCATGGCTCTATCAGGTGAGTCCGAGGTGTAAAAAATCATTCATTAAACTCGTAATCTGTGCAACCATTCCATATTATTTTATTTTTTTTGTATATATTTATCCCGTCCAGGCTGCAGGAACGTGGCCGAAATCAACAGGAACCTCATTCAGTTTTCCAAACTGTGACGTGGCAGCAGGGGGCAGCACTGAGGACGACGTAACAAAAAAAAACAAACAAACAAACAAAAAAAGAGCTGAACTCTTCTGAATCAAACATTGGTGTTGAACAAAGGCCTGAGATTTCATCAGAGATGTTTTATCGTGCCGGGAAATCACAGTGCGCGCAGCGTTGCAGACAACTTTGAAAGTAAAAAGGATGTTTTCACGCCGTGACTGCACGAGTGAGTCCGGGTGAAGCCGAGGGGTCGGCGGCAGATTTAGCAAGTGTTTAAAATGAATGTGTTTCTTGCTTTAGAGCTAGTAGGGAAGGAGCTGCTCATTATGTGTGAATACAGCAGCAGGAGATGGAAGTTCTGCCAGTGACTGAATAAACATCAGCTGAGATGACAAAGACTTGTTGCTCTTCTGGATTCATTTAAATCAAGCAATAGTGTCTTTTCTCTTTTGTGTTTTTATACGTAAATAACATCATTCTCGTTTATTAGAGGAAGGACTCATGTGCAAACTGACCCAAAAACGTTAACCTGAAAAAGCTCATTTCAGCTGCAGCTCAGCATCTATAGGAAACACTTTGGACCATAAACTCCCTCTTTAAAAGGTCAGTAGCACATGACCCCCTCCACCCGTCAGCCCACGCGTCTCCATCCGTCCCCAACGACACATGTCCTCCAAAAAGGACACGGTTTCATCTCCACAGCCCTGAGCAGCCTCAGCGGGACGGAGAGGGTTTTATCACCGTCCTGTCTCTTGTGCAACAGTTTGTGATACTGTGACATGTGTCATATGTGATTTTGTGTTTGGTGATAGGTGTTATATAAATGTTATATGTTTGCGTAAGTGTGCAAACTGTGAAGCAAACATCCCCCCTGGGGACAGTGACGTCCACTCTAATTTGAATCGAGGCCTTTTCATCCTGTTGAGTTCGTTTCACGTCGTCAGGTTTCCTCCAGCACGAGGCGGCGAAACTGCATGAAAACCAAAAGCTAAAAAGTCAAACAGTTCCATAATAATCATGTGCGCACTTTTTTTTTTACTCCAATCTCAAACACGGCTTGCGATACAGGTCTCGCTAAAAGTATCACAACATGTGGTTCAGATGCGGAAAGACGCAAACAGTGAGAAAGAGAAGTGGCACAGGAAGTGACTGAGGTCTCGGTTTAGGCTTAAGAAACGGTGATGCTCGCTCAGACGCTTCGACTCTCCGAAACAGCTGGCGGCGTGGAAGCAGCAGCAGCAGCAGCAGCAGAAGGAGCAGACATTTTCTGCTCGTTCTTCCTCTCGGAGAGACGCCCGGTCAGACCAGCAGGCTGGAGGGAGGCCTCGGGTCCAGTCTTCTGAGGAAGCTTTCTTCCAGGTACGGTCGCACAACGTGTCCCAGTCATGTAAAAGCTTTAAGATCTGCTTCTGCGTGTTGTGCATCTGTGGACGACACACGACAGGAAACCTACGTAAAAGATGATAGAAATGTTTCTGTTGTAGCCGTGCAGGAAAACATAAACACAAAACTGGGTCTAATTGAGTGTTTGTGACTTTGAGCTGTTGAACATTTCTTCAGTTGAACAAGTGTTTGTGCAACTTCTGTCCACGATTTGTGCAACAAGCAAACCTCTTTTTTTTTTTTTTTTGACCGTATCACGAAAAAAGTGGCAGTTTAAAGCGTTAATGTGTCAGAAATTTTTTGCACATCAGTCGGTTCATTAATGTGGGGGAGGCAGAAACTGTAACAGTTTCAGAAAGGCCTCAACAACAGCGCTCCCCTCTCATAAGTAACGCCGCGCTGTATTAACTGTGTGTAAATAAGAATCAGTTTAAAAGCCTGGACAAGTTATAAAATATGGTACATCTCATTAGTTTTGTTAATTTATGTAAAAACCAGTGGATAAGTCAGTTAAATACCATGTTTCTTCTTGCAGTTTATATTATTTTATGTAAATGCTGCATTTGAGTCCTGACTTGTATATATATATATATTTTAATAATGTTTGACATGGAAGTTGTTCTGTCTAAGGTGAGAAGATACATCCAAACCTCCAAAAAATAAAAAAAAACGTTTTTTCTGTCAACAAACAAAGAAAGATCACATCAAACACACAACAACATTATCACAGAGTGAAATACGACGTGAAAAAGGAGAGAAAACAGACACAGAGACACAGATCTGCCACAATAGAAAGTGGGTCATCTCACATTTAGACGGAGCCTGATCAGATTGTAGGACAGGAAACGTTTACTGTAACGCTGTGAGGTGAAAACAAGACTTTAAAAAAAAGCTCCAACATTTCATTCTTCATTTCATTGTGAAAGGCTGGTGTGAGGTTTGGGTTTTTATTTGGAACATATAAGACATCTAACACTCACATGACTGAAGCCTGTTAACAAGCGTCCGCTCACCTATAAGAAATGTATTTCTGTCCACTAAAACGCTTCTTTCTTCTTCGTATAGGAGACGTAACCACAGCCCACAGCCCCACGACGATAATGAAATGGGGTAAGAGTGACTCTGACTCTTCAGTGTTTCGTTTTCACTCAGATATTTGACAGCAGAAATGAGACGCACCGGTCTTAAAGGTGTGAGAGGTTCATGAAACCACAGGAGGATGCGCTTCTCACCCAGATATCACGTATTTAAAGGACATAAAATAAAGCGTTGGGTAACAAGTTAATGTGTTTGAATTGTGCGTGAAGTCGATCTGTTAAAAATAAATGACGGGGAAATGAAAAAAAATTAAAATATCTAACTTTATGCATTTATCTTTAACACCACCAGCAGGGAACTATTTATTTATTTACTTATTTTCAGTTTTGTAACGTTGTTTCATCTCTTTCAGATAAGGGGCTTTTTTTTTAGGGCTGTGAAGAGGAGTCAGGAAATTACACTAGATTAATCTCATGTTTACAGATGAGACGTTGACAATTTGACTGAAGGAAGTGGCACCTATGTGGCACTTATGGGGAAGTATCGAGAGACAAATTGAGCTGGCACGAGGGCGATTGAAACTTTCTGACGTTTAGTAACTTTAGTAACACCCACTAAAAAAAAAACACGAGGCTGTTTTGCAGAAAGTTAACTCCAGGCTGGTTCTCGTCCTCTGCAGGGGGAACGGAGAGGACAGCGGGCCGGGACGGCTGAGCCGGACACTGGGACGTCTCAGCGGCAGGCATCAGTCCAGAGATCGACATCCGGCTCAGCAGGAGAGGCCTCCTCCACCTGTTCAACAAGGTGCGTGAGACATCACAGTCCCAGGGTTTTTAAATGCAGCGCACGCTTTGAATGAATTCCTCTTTGTTTCACACTTAGCAGCAGGTTTCAATGCAAACTCTTCCAATATATAAAAAGTACTTCACAGCTCAGGTCTTCTTACTGTTGCACAACAACGTGAAAAAAAAGAGTTTTGCTGCACAAAAGAGATGCAGAAGAAAAACATATTCACTTTATTATGACATCAGGCTCATATAGACGCTTAGATAAGCTAAGTGTTTGCTATCAACAGAATAAGCAGCAGCTGTTATAGTTGGAGTCACAATGTACAAATACAAACACTTTACACCAAACCAATAAATAACTGGGGTGCAGCAGGAAGACTTGCCCCAACTCTGGAATAAAAGGGTGGTCAAGGAGGCTTGAATAAGGGGTGTTAATGTGCAACATCCTAGCAGCAAACTTTCAGCGTGTGCCCTCAGGAATGTGTTTTAAAGCTGCATGTAGGAAAACAAATGTTTATTCCAGATCTTTTATCACCTCTGCTATTAGACCTTTAACCTCTGGAGACCCGAGCTTTTGTTTGGTCTGCATTTTTTAATTTCTATTAAAGGTATTTGAGATGAGGAAGGACCAAATATGTATAAAAACTAAGCATCATCTTTCAACAGGAAGTCGCAGTCTTAAAAATAACTATTGTAAAGTCATCATTATGTGACAAAACATCAAACAGTTTATTTTAATACCTGAACATGGCTGAGCTAAGACGGAACAACGAAGTCCCAACGTCCTCCTACGAGTACTTGCTAATTACAGGTTGTAGCTCGTTGCTAAAGATAAAATGTATTAAATTTGTGGCTCATATCAAACTAGAAACGTTTTTTAAGCATAAATAAATAAATTTTAACTGTAGAATTCTGACTTTTTTGCCAACTAATGTATGAGCCCTTTGCTACGACTAGATGGCAGACTAAAGCGTCCACTAATGAGGACAACGGGTTTAAATGAAGCAGAATAAGCTGCAATAAAACCTAAAACTTAATGTCCACATATGTGGACGCAAGGTCTCAGAAGGTTAAATCTAAATCTGTCCCTGTGGGAATGAACCTGGGATTTCTTATATAAGGACTTTTAATATCTTTTTCTTTAATCATTGATTATTTTCTGTCAACGCACCTGGCAGTTGTGAATTCTTGGGAGACACAGGAGGACACCTGAATGTTGTCCCTGACAGTGTTAGTGTGTTATTACTGTTGAATGTTGAGGGCGTGGGCCCTGTTTATTCCCTTCAGGACAAATAAAGTTGAATTGAACTGAACTGAGTTTAATATATATGAAAGTGTTGTTCTAATGTCTGTTTGTCGCTTGTGTTTGGCTCAACAGAGGACAGGTTTCCTCCTCCGCCGGCCCTCGTTTCTCCTCCTCCACCTCCTCCAGCTCCAGCTCCAGCTCCGACTCCTCTCCCTCCGAGAGTGGAAACGCCTCCCAAACGCCCCGACAAGTCGACGAAGCCTAAGCTCCCCCCTCGGCCGCTGTCCAAGGTGTTCAGTAGCTCTGACCACGGCTCGGCTGTGTTGCAGGTAAATGTTAGACATCACATGTTGTTCTCACTGTATTTTCCCCTCAAAGAAAAGCGTCCTCCACATGTTTGGTGCATACATCTTATTGCCTAGCAAATCTGAACCTGTATTATTTGAATATTGAATTCAAAATAATAATAATAATGTATATTTATAAATAGCACTAGACCAAGTTTAGTATATAACACATGTAGTAGGTAGAGGGTCCCTACTTCATAACACAAACAGAGCCCTGTATTAGAAGTCACCACATGCACCATGTTAATCTTTTCATGACATCGTTTCCCCCAAAGGGCTTTGATGCTTTTCGGTCGGATGAGACTCTCTGTGACGTGGTCTTGGTTCCTGGAGACAGCAAGGAAAGGTTCCCAGTCCACAGAGTCATCATGGCTTCATCCAGTGACTACTTCAAGGCCATGTTCACAGGTTTGTCGTCTAAATATGGTTAAAGTCATGCAGCTGTAAACAACTCTAATCTACGCACATTTTTACAACACAAATGTCGCCTTTAACTCTTCGCACTTGTCCAGGAGGCATGAGGGAGCAGGAGATGAGGGAGATCAAGCTGCACGGGGTCACTAAGTTGGGTTTAAAGAACATCATAGAGTTCATCTACACCTCCAAAGTCAGCCTGGACATGGGTAATCTGCAGGACACGCTGGAGGCGGCAAACTTCCTGCAGGTCATGCCTGTGCTGAGCTTCTGCAACCAGCTCCTGAGCTCTGAGGTGAGAGCAGTTTCTTTCAACTTCATATGTCCTTTTCTCAGAATATAAAATACATATTTAGGTACAGTACAGGCCAAGGTCGTTCTTTTTCTTAGTCCCCTTTTATCTGATTGAATTCATTTATTTTGGCTCTTGTTTCTCGGTACAGATCACCACTGATAACTGTGTGGAAGTCGAGCACATCGCCCTCGATTTGCTTCTGGAGGATGTACTCCTGAATATAGGTGGGTAAAACTAATCTAAGACATATTTCTAACAATATAATAAGCTTGTCTAACCCTAAATCCATCCAATATCTATCCTGTCTTCATCAAACCTAGGTGAGTTCGTGAGCCAGAACCTCTCAGAGTTGGTGCAGTGTGGTCGCTACCTCCAGCTCTCCGAGACCAGCATGGCCAAGGCCCTCGGCAGCAACTCGCTGAAAGGTTTCTCTGAGCTGGAGCTCTACCACATCGCCAGAGGATGGCTGAACCACGACTCCCCCAAACGCCGCTCCTCCGCGTACGCCCTGATGCAGCACATTCGCTTCCCCCTGATGAGCCCCAGCGAGCTGATCCAGATCTCCCAGGACGACGAGGAGGAGGAAGGCAACTCCCTGATGCGCTCCGAGACGGCCTGCGTGAACCTCCTGCTGGAGGCCAGCAACTACCAGATGATGCCCTTCATGCAGCCCGCCCTGCAGACCGAGAGGACTCAGATAAGGTCGGACGCCACGCACATCCTGGCGCTGGGCGGCGTCATGCGGCAGCAGCTGGTGGTGAGCCGGGAGTTACGGCTGTACGACGAGAAGACCTGTCACTGGAGAGCCCTGAAGCCCATGGAGGTGCCCCGCTACCAGCATGGCGTGGCTCTGCTGGGCGGCTTCCTCTTCATCGTCGGAGGTAAGAACACCTACGATTCACACACAAACCACATTTAATATGGCCAGGTAATTTGGGAATTGGTCAAAGTAGGTTAGTTGTTATAAAAAGCTGGATAGAGTGAGGATTAAAAGAAGTTCTGTAGGGTTCACTATGAATCATTCTGCTGGAGAATGAGCTCCTCTGTGCATCTAACGTTTGGAGTAGTGGATGGGATGGATTGTCCATAAAGGAGACCAGTTTAACCAGTGTCCTCATGTCCCTCACTGAGACAAACGACTCCAACTCCCAATCACATGTCCAGCCTTTCGGGATCAATTTTAGCTCCTACTGAAGAAACCGCAGCAAAGTACAGGGCACTCGCTACAAAAGACTGGTAAAAAGACTCTAGTAACACACATTGAAAGACCTGAGCTTCCTGAGAAAGTAGAGTCTACTCAGGCCCTTCTTGTACAGTCCAGCCCATTGTTCGTGTGGACTCTACTACTTCCTTCATGATCAAGACACAAAGAATGACCAAAGAACCATTTTTTTTTTTGGAAAAACGAAGTAGAATGAATGGTTTTGTGCAACTATTGATTGCAAACGTTGATTCTCGTTGACTCCTCAGGTCAGAGCACCTACGACACAAAGGGTAAGACGGCCATAGACAGCGCCTACCGCTACGACCCGCGCTTTGACAAGTGGCTCCAGATCGCTTCGCTCAACGAGAAGAGGACCTTTTTCCACCTCAGCGCCCTGAAGGGAAAATTATTTGCAGTCGGAGGAAGGAACGCCTCGGGAGAAATTGGTGAGTCCCTCAGTCTTCTTCTTCTTCTTCTTCTTCTTCTTCTTCTACTACTACTAGTGTGTTAATGCAGCTGCTGGTGTCTTGGAAGAAAAAGCTTAAAGTTGACTCCTCTGTGATTCTGATCAGACACGGTGGAGTGTTACAATCTGAAGAAGAATGAGTGGACGTTTGTGGCAAACATGGTGGAGCCTCACTATGGACACGCTGGGACAGTTCACGGGGACCTCATGTACATCTCAGGTAAGATTTCACACAATTTAGAGAGTCAGATGTTATCACTTCTACTGCAGGATGTTTTTAGGTCATTGAATATGTGCAGTATACACCGATCAGGCACAACATTATGACCTCCTTCCAAATATCATGTAGGTCGCCTTCTTGCCTCCTCATGCAACTGTAGAATTTACTTTATAAAATCAGTCAAGCGCTGTTAACAATGATGCACCTGTTAATGCAGAACAAGCAACGTTTTAAAATCTGTGTCTGCACAATAAAAATAACCATAAGACTTTAACTGGAGCTTTAGTTTGCTATACATTTTTAATTTCTCCGAGGTATTTGGGATGAGTAGGACCCAAGAAACATGAAAACTAAGCATCATCTTTGAACAGGAAGTAGTTTTTGGGAAAAGTGACGGCGAATGTAAACGGTGTAATGTGATGGTAAAGTTACAGCTCGTTACTATTGATGGAATTTGTTACGTTTGCGCATCATATTAAACTAGAAAAGTCAATGAATACGAATAAACAAGTTTCAACTGTGAAATTTGATGCGGTTTCGTATATTTTTCCCATTTTCTCACATGTTCGTCCGCAGAATGAATTCGTTGACTAACTCGCGTTCATGTTTTTACACCAACTAGTTTCTAGGTATGAGGATAAAAGTTAACTCAACCAAATGAGGACTCGGGGTCGGGGTCGGAGGTTGTATAACCAGCGTACACCATATCTGTGGTTACCTTTTGAAAGGGCTGCATGTAGAGGAAGAAGCCGTTCTCACGGTCTTGACAGCATGTGGTAAAAAGAAACCAAGCCCACAGCAACAGAACTGCACTGCTGACAAGTAATTCCCCGTGCAGACAGACACCTAACCACAGTCAAAATGTTTGAAACAGCTGATTATCAGTGCGATACAACTCTTCTCTTTTCTTCTGACAGTTAAAATGGACACCATCAAATAATCTGACGCTTAAATCTTCCGTCCCTTCCGTCTTTTAATGAATCCACGTGAAAACTGTCGCTGATGCTGACGGTCACAGACTCTCCAGAATTTAAACTGATCATATTATATCCAGACATTCGTCCACAAGTTCAACAAACCCCAACAATCATAAGACCGTTCAGAGCTCTGCAGATATTTTAAGATGGATATGAATTTATTTAAATCCGCGTGTGAACACTGTGCCTGGGTTTGGTGCTTTCACAAGAAAGAAGGATGAGTAAACAGAAGCAAAAGGGCCGAGGAGGGTTTGCCTCGACGAGATGATTGAGATAAAGCTCTTTCTCTCTCTCTGCGCTGACCTATTTGAAACCACTTCCTGCTCAGAGGCAGCTCTGAAACGCGCCTCAGCAGCCTTGGACAGGAAGGTGGTTTCATGCATCGAGAGAAGTAACACATAGTTTCACATGTAGCCCTGAAACCGGGAAACGACCTGTGTCTGAGGTCGGCTGCAGCATCAGTGTGGAGGTATTATCAGTTAACACACGGCGCTGGTTTTACATCACATGTTCTCTTTGAGATGACCTACTTTACAACATGAGCAAAAATCTCAAGGTACAAAGTGAAGGTTTCCACATATATGAAAGGAAATTCAAGTCATTCGAACAACATACATGATGTAAAACGCTTTTCAGCACCGAGACATGGTTCAGCCAACAACAACATTTAAACAACAATATAAAAGTAAAAGAAATATATATATATAATATAAAGTAGAACAGTATTTACACTGATCAGGTGCGTTATTATTAATGTGTAGGTCTCCCTTGAGCCTCTAAAACAGTTGTGACTGATCAGAGATTTGACGTGGGCCGTCTGAGGGTGTCCTGTGGTGTCTGGAAACAGGATGTTGTTAGTTGGGGGGGGGGCCCTGGGGGGAGCTCGGGGGTGTGTGGTCTGGTCTAGGTGTGAGCTACATGTCTGAGTAACATGCACATGAATGAACACAAGGTCCAAATGTTTCCTAGCAGAACACTGTAATGCACAAGATGTTTTAAATGTTGTTTACTGCACCTGTCCATGGTCATAATGTTGTGGCTGATCGGTGTATACCATAGATATATATGCACATAGATGCCGTCTCCACCGCCTCTGTTCATCACAACGATGCATCAACGCAGCCGCCATCTTGGGGTTTGATTTAAAATGCATAAAAATGTGAAACTCATTGAAAAGCTTCTAGATATTAGTTTGTATAGAAAACAGAACGATACATAACAATAAAAATATAATAATAATATATTTAATAAAAACAATATAATTCATGATATAATAGTCAAAATAAAACAAGATACAGTTACAGGAAGAGTATGTGTGAAATAACACGATATAATAATAATTAATAGATTTTAGAAGATTTTACTTATAACGCACGGTTCTGCTTATTTAGCTACAATTCAACTTACGTTAGCAGTTAATGTTAAATGTATTTATGAAACTGATTTAATAGATAATTTAGGAATAACGTAGCAAATAATAACTCAGTACAATTACATACAGTGGCTGATTTCTAAATGTTTCTTCATCTTGCTGATGTTTTACTCACTAAAACACCTTTTGTTTTCCTGACATAAGCTAATAACAAGCTAGTTTAATTCACGCTAGCTTTAGAGACTCAACACGTTCACGACAGATACATAATATAAAACTTATGCTGACTTGTGAAATGGTGTCCCCCCCCCCCCTGTGGCTTGGTTTTCGGTGTCTGCTTCACGGGAACGTCCGTTCCAGCCTAAGATGGCGGCCGCGTTGACGTGGCCTGAGTGCGGTATCAGTGTCTGTGGTTGTGTACTGCTGCAGGTGTGCGACTGTGAGAATGTAACTCAAAAGAAAGATTCTGACTGGGTCACGGCTACTAAATTAACCCAAACCACAGCTACACATCCACCAGAAGTCAGTCTAATATCAAGAATGTGGCCTTTTCTTCATTAAAGTACGTAAGAACCTTCTTTCCTATCCCACAGGTGGCATCACCCGCGACACCTTCCAGAAGGAGCTCTGGTGCTACAACCCGGCCGACGACACGTGGAGCCGCCGGGCCGACATGACGGAGCTGCGCGGCCTCCACTGCATGTGCACGGTGGAGGACAGACTCTACGTCATGGGCGGGAACCACTTCCGGGGCAGCAGCGACTACGACGACGTCCTGGGCTGCGAGTACTACCGGCCGGACACGGACCAGTGGACGGTGGTGTCGCCGATGCCCCGGGGCCAGAGCGACGTGGGCGTGACGGTGTTCAACGGGCAGATCTACGTGGTGGGCGGGTACTCGTGGAACAGCAGGTGCATGGTGGACATCGTGCAGCGGTACGACCCGCAGGAGGACGCGTGGGACAGGGTGTTCAACGTGCTGGAGCCTCTGGGGGGGATTCGCGCCTGCACGATGACGGTCCACCTCCCCGAGGGGTCGGTGGACGAGGCTCAGATACAGGAGTGTCCGCTGCCGACGGCCAAGAGCTGACGGGGGGTTTCCAGCTTCTGCCGCTGTCAGACCAGAGGCACCACAACACGACGGTGCGCTGTGGCGAAAACAAGGCACAACAGGAAATAGCGTGGGCTGCAAACACCAGCTTCATGTGCAACAAAGGCAGGGCGGCTAACGTTAGCTAATGTGTATTTTGAAACTTCTACACCTTCCTATCAAACACATGGTTTTTGTGTAATTTCCTGTCCTTTTCATTCGCTTCCAGCCGGCTAACGTCCTGTTGCAAAGTTCCTGTTAATCAGCTTTCGTTATTCACTAAATGAAACCCGCCAACGCTTTCAGAGCGGCCGGACATGGAAAATAACTGTTCACGGAATAAAAAAGGAGTCAACAGCTTGGAAGTGATGTGGTTAAAGGGTAACGTGGCGTCTTTGTGGCTTGTAAATCAGCTCATTGTCTCCAGACTAAAATAAATTAACTCCACTCTTTGTATCATAATGAAGGACGACGTATAACGTGAGGTTTGATGTATGGGGATGAGTTGTAAATTAGACCGTGGCTTCAAAAACAACACATCTTGATTATGATTTGGAACAAGGAGTCTCTTTATTTTTACAGTTCACACAAACATTTATTCAAACTAAGTGAAATAATTCTAAGTTAAGTTTGGGAGACTTTTTACTCGGATGCAATGTAAAATAATTAGATACAGTGTATATAAACATAAATCACAATAAAACTTCCATCACAAAATGGTTCTGCAGGAAACATAAAGAAGAAGAATGTTTGTCTCCCTAAATTTACTATTTTACACGTTGATTCCATCTTTGTTCATTTGTTTTAACAAGTGGTTGTTTCTGTATCTTCATGTTTCTGACCTTCCTGGAAACAATGAACGTCACTGGAAGTCGGTCTGTGTATGTTTTGGATTTTCAGGTCAGAAAGGGATTTAAAAAAAAAAAAAAAAAAAAAAGGTTATTTGATTTTCATTTTAAAATTCAAAAATTAAAATAAAAATTTGAGGTATGTTACCTTCATCAGGGTGGAGAAGGGACAAATAAACTTTACATTTTCTCCTTCTAAAAACAAAATAAATAAAATTCTTAGAAGACTGAAACAAAAAGCGCCATTTTTTTTCATATTGTGCGACCGGAAGTTGCCATTTTCAAAGTAAAAGCACGTATGAGGACGGTACTGTGTTTCTGCCCAAATATACGACTTCTGTGTGGTTTCCCCAACCAAGGCTAAAATGTCTTTGGAATCTCATTGATGATGGTGATGGTGATTTTTGACAAAACAAGGCTTGACGTCTGCAGAAATCCCTGCATGCGTCTGTTAGCTTGTAGCTAACGTTACCTATTCACTGATTATATGTAGTTAGTTTTAGTTTTTACCTGAAATATGCGGCTTAATATCTCTGCAGTCATGTCACCGAGACTCCTTTATTGTTTTGAAAAACAACGCACTGATCCATGTTCATTACCTTCTGCGACACAGCGTCGTCCCTTTACATGCTCTTACTTTGAAAAGGACAACTTCCGGTCGCGCAATATGAAAAGAAATGGCGCTTTTTTTTGTTTCTGTCTTGTAACGATTTTATTTTTTGTTTTTAGAAACATTCTCGACCCCGATAAAGAAAAATGGCCTGAATTTCAATTTTAATTTTTGAATTTTAAAATGAAAATAGAAAAACACTTATTTTTTTGTTTTTTAATGTCCATTTCTGAAATTCAATAACCAAAACATACACAGGCCGAAGTTTTTACCGCAAAGGAAAAACTCAACCAGAGATGGACGATCCGAACAATAGAGGTTTCACCTCTAAATCTGATCAGTTCGGACTGAGGTGGTTTACATGAAGCATTTTTATTCAGATTATTAGTAGAATATTAATGTGTGTAACTGTCTACGGTGTAAACACAACCATCTAAAATCAATGCACTGTTGTCAACCACTGTTCTGTGTCAATGTCTGTGTCCATGACATTTAATGATTCATTGTTAAATGTGGGCAGAGAGCGAGAAGCTTCCAGACCTAGTTGTTGTACCATGTTGCCTCGTCAAGCTCAGACATTTACTGTCGCTGGACGGACACATGTTTTATTTGTTATGTTTTGTATAGAACACACTGAAATGATGTATTTTAAAATAAAATAAAATAAAATAAAATAAAATGTTTTCTTTTTATGATCTTCATGCTACGCTAGAGACTCACATTATTCACAGTGAATAAAGTCTCACCAGTGAAACAACAGGAACACACAACTCTTCAGTCCAAACTGATAAAATACACACACATCCCAACTAAAAACTATTTATACTGTCGACCAACGATGGAGACACCACATCAGACACAGAGTCTGTGAAACAGAGAACAGAAACTTCAGGGTTCAAGAACATCCCAGACCACATGGTGGTTTGTTTGCCTTTAGTTTGGATCAAGTTTTGCCTACATAAAAATTTGGTAACTGAAGGACACAATAGAGGACACGTCTCCATGGTTACGGCCACTGAGCGGCAAAAAGTGACAGATGAACATGGAGATTAGCAGCATTAGTTTGAATCATAGAGTTTAATAGCATCTAAACTGTATTTAAACGTTTTTTTTAAAAAAGTGAAGAGCTGTTACTGTGTGATTGATATAGATATAGATAGATGTATTTTATATTTTTACAGATATCTGCCAAAGAAAAGAGAAGTTAATGCATCGCTGTATTATGAAGAAAGAACTGGAACCCAGGCACAGAAACCTGGTGTTGTGGTTCACATTTAGTGTCAGATAATATTAATTTATACTGTATTTTTTGATGAAGTCATACCTTAAGTTACTTCTTAAGTTACTCCTGGAGGCTGTCAGATAAGTTCGTGAATGTTGTTGTGTTGTAGTTACGGTCGACAGTAACTATTTCAGTTCCAACAATAAATAACAAATAAAACTATAAACTGAATATTTGTGATCACTCCTCATCGTCCTTTTAACGCTACAGTATTATATGGCTATAACGTTACTTCTCAGTAAAGCTCTTAGCGTTAGCATCTTTTACTGAAATGATCTAAAACTTACTTAAACTAACTGAAACTGAGACTAATCCGCTTTTCCACATCCAAACACTAGTTCATATGGATCATTGATTTTTCCTGGTCTCTTTGTATTTACTGCTTCATGTCACCATGTTTTTATCACTCAGAGTGGGCGTGGCCCTGGGAGGAAGTGACATCAGTGCACACCCTCTACAGCTGGTGGAGCCAAAGATGAGCTTTAATAAAAGAAACTTAAATCCATGGTTCAAGGTCCAGGATGGAAAACTAAACAATACTTTAAATGAGACACAAGGAAACATGGAAAAGGTGGATTTTAAGGGAGAACAAGTGGTGGATGAACACAACATAATGACAGACAATGTAGAAAAACAGAGAAAAGAGCTCACAGAATATATAAAATATAAGGAAATGAGTAAATACAAGCACAATGACTGAAAGTGAAACCAAGTGAAAGAGGATTACAGAGTAAAACCAGAACTCAGACAGACGGTTCTCCTCCTTCAAGGGACGGGGGGAGTCGCTAAAGAAAAAAGAGAAAAGCCTAAACTATGACGGGCGGGTTCCTGCATATGTATAATAATAATTCTATATATATATATATGTATAAAAAAAGCTTCTACTTCTACTTTTTTATATTTGCAACAGCCTGAACAGTTTATCACCTTTTGCTCAGTATTTTTTTAAATTCATAATGACATATCTGTACATATATTGCTTACACCTTTTTCTGTATTAATTCACTACATAATAATTAAAGTTTAAAACAAACTGGATCATTAAAGTCTAGATAAAACAATTAGTTCTTGCACATTAAACTAGCACAAATGTGGGGGTAGAGTTTAGACTAAGGCTCCATTTGTGCATAAAAATGACACAAAACATTAGTGGGGTTTTGCAAAAGTCCTGAAAGTAGACAAAGAGAATCCAATTGAACAAATGTAAGATTTTTATTTGATAAAACGAGTCAATATCACATGTCTGTGAGTAGGTGAAAGGGTGCGTTTCCTCACATGAACTTCTTGCTTGAGGTTTTTCCCCAACATTTCTGTTGGATTAAAGCCTTTGACTTCGACTCGACTGTGTCAAAACCTCATACTTTTCCTTTTTTTGATAAACATCCACAAGTAGTAAAAGAAAAGAGGAAGTTGACGTTGTGACTCACTTCTCTATTGAACTTCCTTGTGACTCCAGCTACACGGGACGTGTTGACGTTCACCTACTTCTACGGGTCTTTGAGCACATCTGAGCCCACCGGATTTCCATGTTGCTGGTTGTGCAAATCTTCTGAAACGATGCAAATTCGTGGTTTCACCTCGTCCTTGTGTCTCGGCTAATCAGGCGTCAGGGAGCGGGAGATGTGTGAGAGAGAGATAAAAGCTGCATGAAGTCGCTAAGTGGGGATTAAAGAACAGTGTGGACTTCATTTAAAGTCGTCCTGCACATTTTTAATCTCTGAGACGCTGCAAACTTCCTTTAGGTCATTCCTGTCTTTGGTTTCTGCAATAACCTCTCAAGGGTTTTCTTTCAGTTTCACATCCTTTCATCTGCACAGCTGTGTAAATTCACCAAATACACTCATTTATTATGCAAGAGACACTCAGACGTGGAAATAAAAACACATTTCAGAATTATTTATTCATAAATAAGCAGTGACTGTATATTAAGAAGCATATATTTCTTGAAGAACTGTTTTGAAGCTCAGTGCAGCATCTCTGGTTGCCGCCATCTTGCTTATTAAATGTTAAAGATCCACCTGCCAATTAAAAAGCTGCCACGTAATTACACACGTAATAAGCCTGGGTGAAAATTAAACAATTGCATTTTATAAAAAAAAAAAATAGCTTCATACAGTTGTCATCAATAAAGAATCTAACTTTAGAGACAAAATCTGTTATTTATTTATTTATTTGCATCAGCCTATAAACCTGCTCCCATTTCTGCTGCACTGTAGAGTTTTATCATGGAGCTCTATGGTGATTGAACCCGCCTCTAGTGGCCGTTCAAGGAACTGCAACACGTTTTAAACTAATTTTTATCAGTAACACAAAAACAATGCTTTTTAATATGCAGTTTCCTTAAACACCTTCTTATGTGCGTCTTAATTACCTGCACTAAAGTATATTATTCAATGTTCTGAAAGTAACTATGAAAAAACAATTCATGTGTGTAGCTCATACTTTTAACTTGAGAGTTGACTCTCAGACGCCTGACAGCCTTCAAACTTCGTCCTTCAGCTCCAGATAAGACGACATACAGCTGTGATATCAGCAGCTGTGCCAAGGACTTCAAAGGCTGAGGTGCAGACTATTTTCTGTACTTTCTTTTAATACAATATGAGAGGTTGGAGGTGTGAAAATGACATATTCCTTGATGTGGCTCAGGCTACTCAAAAAAAAAAAAAAAACGAGGCGTGACAGTATGTAGTACGCTGATACCGGTGCCGCAGCCAAAAAACCCTGCAGCCCTCACAGTTTCCGCCACAACTAATATTAATCACTGTGCAAGAGAAAACGCGCTGGGCCATGATTTCACCTTGAAATGCCAGCGGTTGTTGTAGTTTGCTGGTGCGGCCTTGTGTCGTCCTCAGGAATGAAGTGATGTACGTCACTGACGTAGAAGCAGACTATAAACACGACTATATCCAACCTACGTCTTCTGAATGTGAGCACTACTTACGTTATCACCTCTGTTAAACACCAATGTCGTACGTCTACTGTGGGTTTATTTATATATAGTTTTTGCAGATCTGAATGTGCATCACTTATGTCAGGTTAGTAAATAAAATGTCACTCGGCTTGACTTTTATAAATAGAGATATAAATACACAGAGAGGTCTTCACTTGAATGAGGAATGTTGCATAAAACTCAGATAAGTTCTACGTTTTCTAGAGAAGTTTTAAACAGATTCTTTTATAAAGCAACAGGGATTAAAGAATAAAAAATAGACACTAAAGAATCTGCAGCTTTGTTCAGTGATTAGTTGAAAAAAATTGTCTGTAATGACACAACAAATAAAAAATTAAAATAAATTCAAAAAAATCATATGAAAGTGGTGCAGTGGGTGGATGTATAAAATAAAATAAAATAAAATAAAATAAAATAAAATAAAATAAAATAAAAATGCATTATCATCATGTTTAAAATTAAAAATGTTTCATCAGATTTTTTTAAAGTATTATAATAATTATGAAAAAAAGATTTTAAAAAATCTAGATTTATTTAAATATAATCAAGACCGTTTAATGTCATTATTGTGGTTGTTTAATCTTGAAAATGCATTATATATTATTTATAAATCTTAAATTGTAGAAGAGAATGTTTGAACTGTATTTAAACTTCTTCAGAATATTTAAAGTGTAACGGTAGTGACGTATTATGAAACAAATGTTTTTTAAACTTATTTCTTTTTCATATTTTATGTTCATTCATGCTTTAACTACTAGATTTAAAACTGTAGTTTTTGCTCCACTGTGTGTATTTCATAGATTCATTCCTTTAGTGTTTAAGATGTTAAATTTATGTTATTGTTCCACTGTTTCACTTTGAGAATCATTCATTCTCATAAGTGAAGTTCCTTCCCCTCCCACCTCGTCCTCCTGTGCATCTCATGCTGAGTCTGCACTTTTCCTCCGGTGCTGTTAAGCCTCAAGGTTGCATCGTGAAAAGGACACTTGGCGTACGGTGCAAGTCTGCCTCTGTTTTGTCTTGCAAGAAATAATCACATTCCACCCTGCAGTTGCCCGGCCCCCCTTTTTCCCCCAAATTGCCTTGGAGTGAGTAAAACATTTTTTCTGGTGGTTACTTCTCTACAAAACGTGGGCATGTTGAGGCGGAAGGTGCAGTCGATCTAGAACACATTCATGTTGAGTCGCTTCTTCTGAGACGTAACAAACAGCAAACAGTGGTGAAGGAGAAGCTTTTTGTTTGTTTGTTTGTTTGTTTTCAATCTTTCACAGTGTTCTGGTTTGCGATGTCTCTGAAAGGCGACGTGTGTGTGGTGACGGGAGCCTGTGGCTTCCTGGGAAACAGGCTGGTGAAGCTGCTGCTGGACGAGGAAAAACTGGCCGAGATCCGACTGCTGGACAAAAACATGCAGCCCCAACTTTTACAGAGTCTGGAGGGTAAGATTTATCGTCCTTTTGTTCCTCAGTGGGCGTTCAAACGCATTGGATTAGGAATAGGTTTGTGTTATGTAACCCATGAAATATCTGCCAGTAACACTGGAGCTAGAGGTTTAAAACAAAAAGTCATGAAGAAGAAGAAAAACTGCAGAACACGAAGACTCTTTTAATACCAGCAACATCAAATAATCATTTAACTGAGCTTTATTTATTTTGAATGTAATCAAAACAATAAGATACGTAGAAGAAAGAAATATGCAATAAATTCAAAAAGGAGTAAACCTTATCTAGTCGAACCTTTTCTCCATCAGTTGTTAAACTTGAATGATTCATATTTTACAAAAAGGAAACAGTACATTTTTTTCATACTTCAGTGATCGAACAAAAATATAAATTTTTTTTTTATATTAGATTTAAATGCATTTTTCAAAAAATGGTATTATGCACTTTATGCATTGTTTGCACTTTCACATTGGAGTTTTTATTAAAAGTATTTTTACTATTTTTTATTGTGATTATTGTTGACGTCATTTGATGTCGTCCTTGTTAATTTCCTTCAGGATATAAATAAATCTAAACTGAACTAATTCTTGAGCGTGACCTGTGACTTTTAAAATTAAAATTTCCTCTCAAATTATTATTTGTTGTGTTCTATATATCCAACCTCATGAATGATTCTTACTGCCTGTGTTTTTTTGGTAAGATGATTAGTGGATGTGGTAAATTTCTTATCGCTGTTACTCATTACTTCACCACAGTAATTTGTATTCGGTGGAACGACTGCACAGTAAACAATATTTAGTACTGAAATGCTTCGTGATAACTTTTTCTGTACATATTTTATATGTGATTCTTTCATCTACTTTGACACCAAGGAATTTAATTACTTGAACCCTTTCAATTTAATTTTAACCTCCTGAGACCTGAGCATGTTTGGAATTTCTAGTATAAAAATAAGCATCATCTTTGAACTGGAAGTAGTTTTTTCAAAAAAATAAATATGTGGACACAGATTATTTCACTGTATATTACAATATACCTCTTATCACCCTGTGATTCTTTGCAATATTACATGTCCCTGTTTATAATGCATGGATTTAATATGCAGAATGTATTGCTATATAATCAATGTATACAGTGCAGTATATAATTACACCATATACATCATCAATCAGTCAACTTCATCATAATAAATATAATAAAGAATAGTTATAGAGAGAAGAAAGGCATGAAGTTTTGCTAATGACTGATTTACCGTCAGACTGCAGAGGCGACACCAAGCTGAGCGTGTACGAGGGCGAGATCAGAGACGGGGATTTCGTGAGAAGAGCCTGTCGGGGAGCGTCGATCGTCTTCCACATGGCGTCCATCATCGACGTGAACGAAGCCGTGGAGCACAGCGAGATCTACGGGGTCAATGTCAAAGGTAGGGCTCCCACTAAACACCTTTTATTATATAAGACGTCTTTGCTCAAACTTCAACTTTCCCCTTGTTGATAATTTAAAAAGCTTTCATGACACTTTAAGTTCTCATAGCTTTTCCTAGAACTTGATTTGAATATTCAAGCTGATTACATTGTTTATTTTGACGTGTTCAGTGCTCACACTGCAAGAAACACATGAAATTACAGTTTAGATTTCTATACCGACACTTACACTCAACTCTGTGAGAACTTTCTGATGGTGTAACTTCAGTTTGATTGGTTCGTAGCAGCAGCTCAGGCCTCAGCTTCCTTTCCAACCAGCAGTTTGTGTGAAAAAAGTCTTTACGCTTAATATCAACTTGGTCTCGTGGTTCCCAGCCAGGGAACAACATTTTAGTTCAGGAACAAAGGGTCCCAGGCTTTCTTCTCCCTGTGTCCATAGCTGAGGTGCCTTTAGCAAGAGGCTAACCCCCAAATTGCTGCCTGGACACTGCACATTATTGTTATTATTAGATGAACTGTAACTTCTCTTAGACTGCCAGTTTCCTGCCATGCAAAGTATTTTCAAAACCTTGGAAATGTTTCAACCGCAATTTGGCAGCTCAGGTCAAGTTCTGATCACGCAGGTCGGCGGAAACTGGTCGTTCGTTGTCGTTCTCTTTGCAGAGTTTGCAGCTCGTCGCTAACTCGTCTCATGCAACTTTCACAAGTGAACTTAACGTGTTGATGTCATGTTTCCTGCCGACTAAATAGCGCGCTTGAGTCTGCAGCTGCATGCGTTGTTGCCAAAACAAACAAACAAACAAAAAAAACATTAGTACGTTTTGAAAGGACGACTCCTGTTGTGTGAGCAACGAGGAGTAGATGGTTCAGAGGGTGAAGAGACGAGGAACTGAGTTTTGTCTTGTTGGCTCAGTGTTGCCAGATGGGAAATGACAAATTATGACCATCTGCTACAGTAAAATATTACCACAGACCATGAATACTATGGCTTAAAATGCAGTTTTACCTTTAAATAAACTACCAGCTCTGTTTGCGTTTGCAATTATCGTACGTTACGTTAAGTATTGATCGTACAGAGGGAGATATTATTCTACAAATACAATGACCATCATACGTTTCAGATGGTATCAAGTGTCCAAAAGTCATTTATTTAAATACCTCATGTTGAATGATTTTGTCTTGGTCCCAACAAAAGAATGGATGGATGAATGAATTCTCAAAGAAAGGATTTGATCTTCTCTTCTCAGCTTATGTGAACTCAAGAGCGTCTTTTCTTTTACAGGAACGCAGCTGCTGCTGGAGGCATGTCTTCAAGAGAACGTGGTGTCCTTCATCTACACCAGCAGCATCGAAGTCATGGGACCGAACCCGAGGGGGGAGCCCATCGTCAACGGCACCGAGGACACGGTTTACGACAGCACTCTGAAGTTCACCTACAGCAAGACCAAAAGGGAGGCTGAGGAGAGAAGCCTGCAGGCTCACGGTGAGGTGCTACAGAACGGAGGCCGGCTGGCCACCTGCGCCCTCAGGCCTATGTACATCTACGGGGAGGGCTGCCGCTTCCTGCTCGGCCACATGGGCGACGGGATACGAAACGGCGACGTTCTGCTTCGTATGTCCCGACCCGAGGCTCTTGTGAATCCCGTCTACGTGGGAAACGTGGCGGCCGCCCACCTCCAAGCCGCACGCAGCCTCAAAAATCCACAAAAAAGAAACGTCATCGGGGGAAAGTTTTACTTCATCACCGACGACACGCCGCCGGTGAGTTACTCAGACTTCAACCACGTCGTGATGTCTCCTCTGGGCTTCAGCATTCGGGAGAAACTCCCGCTGCCGCTCTCCCTCCTCCACGTGGTCTGTTTCTTGTTGGAGACGCTGTGTCTGATGCTGAGGCCGTTCGTACGCATCGTCCCGCCGCTGAACCGGCAGCTCCTCACCATGCTCAACACACCGTTCAGCTTCTCCAGCGAGAAAGCTCAGAGAGACCTGGGCTACGTCCCCAGATACAGCTGGGAGGAGGCAAAAAGACGCACCGTTGAGTGGCTCGCCTCGAAGCTACCGGCGGAGAGGGAACGAATAAGATACAAATAAGTCATGAAAAGTCATAAACACGACATTAATCTAGGATTCTTTCAGTGGAATGTGTTGTTTTGGCTTTTGTTTCTACTATATGATCCTGTTTGTTTATCAGTATCTGGGGTCGATCACCAAAACCATGTATTTCTACACAGACTAATAGTAGCAGTAGTAGTTAGTATTTGTCCTGAACGTCTGGGGAGATTAATTATCTGTATCTTTATCATCTGTTCTTTATGTAGCATGTAGCAAAGTGTTGTTTGCGTTATTAAATTTTATGTGACAAACATCTTTCTTACTGCACCTTGCGTGTATGTTTAAAATATGTGACCAGGGTGGAAAATTAAATGTGAAAAAAAGAAAGCTGCAGTTCTTTAACTGGCCACTTGAGGCAGTCTTTGCATTAATAAACATGTTTACAGTCCAAAAGACTGTTTTGGTATCTATTTTTTTATTCAAGACAACTGTACAGGGGATAATCTTTAAACAACTCACTTGCTTAAATTATATAAAGCTTAAAGTTGTGCATAAATAATTGTGTAAGTGCGTAATGCAAGATGGCAGCTACCAGGGAAACAACACTGAGCTTCAAAACTTCAGGGAACATGTGACTTCAGACTTATATTCAGTCAGTGGAACCACAGTTACTATTATTAGTCCAAACATTTATTTCCCACCAGTCTTAAACACAATTAAGTTCTAAATCTCATTAGCTCAAAATGTTTACCAACTGCAAAATATATCCTGGTTTGGCCTCTTTTCACAGGATTACAAACTTCTCTGTGTGTGTTTGATCTTGTATTATAATCTCTCTGAGGACCAGTCTTTAGTTTTACACCTTCGGACTGAGGACATTTTGGGCCGGTCCTCACTTCTTTGTCATGTTTGGGGTTACGCACTTATCGGAGAGGGTTTTTAGGGTTAAGGTTGGAGTCTAAGGGAATTAATTACGTCAAAGAATGTCCTCACAAATATAGCTATATAAACACTTATCCTGTGAGGACATGAGGCTACTTTTAGGAAAGACCTTCATGATGTAATTTTTTAAAAAAATGTGAGTTTTCGGTTTGTGGTGTGTTTCCAGGAACTGACTCTAAATTCATGTGGTGGAATAAAATGAATCACTCCAGTGGATAGTTTTCAGAATATTTATATTAAGTAGTTGCATAAAAAACAAAAACTATTGGTTGTCCAAACAATCCATCATCTGATAACACATTACCTAATTTCCCGGGGTGATCTCTGCTCACTTTCTCCAGTATTTAAGCTCCCTCTCTCAGACAGAACGATTAGCCCCCCCCTCCCTTCACAAACCGTAAAGCAGCCCGGCCAGAGTCCAGCGCTTCAAACAAACAACCATTGAAAACAAATTAGGTCATGATTCACCACCAGGCAAAGACCTCCAACCACTTGTTGGCTCAGTACACAACCCAGTCTGGTGAAAAAAAAACAAAAAAAATAAAGAATAGAATAGAAAATAAAATAGAAAATAATAAATAAATGAGAGTGAGGGCTGAGTACATGGTGTAAGGGAGAGGTTGTGGGTGCATTCAGGAAGAAGTATTTATGTGCTGTTGTGAGTCAGTTAACTGAGCTGAGGTTTGGTTACAGCGCACAACGCAGACACACACACAGAGCCGGGATTTACTCAAGCTAAAAGCTGATCTGCATCCACCGATCTGAGCAGCTGAGCAGCGCTAAGCACCAACTGAAGCTCCCGAGCAGCTACAGAAACGACAGAAAATGCCGTGGACGCACAGAACCGTCCTCCTCTGTGTTTGGTTCATCTACATCACATCATCACTGGTGGCGGGTGAGTGGGTGATTCTGACATTATTACAAATGTATGTTCGCAAACAAAAAGAGTCAGTCAAACAGAAACAAGAGAGATCACTTTAACACTACTTTCTGTAATTCATATGTCACAGTTTTTTATAAATAGTTAGCACATGGACTAATTTTGTAGTTTCAGATTCACTTTTGTTGGCCTCAAGAAAACAGGTTCACACGCAGATAAACAACAAAACAGGAAAGACGAGGACAGAACACAAATACTGTGACTATTAACAACTGCACAATTGTAATACAGCTTTATCAGACAACTCACATGTCACCTACAATAACAAATTATACTCTGACTGACTTCTGACATGATTTGGGTTGTATTAACAGACGGGTTTTTGTATTTAGCTTCAAAGTTAAATCCTGGATTCTATGCAAATAAATACTGTTTACTCAGTTTTATATCCCAGTTTTATATAGTTTTTTCTCTTATAAAGTTAATTCGGACACATTTGCATATAATAACATGTCTAACTGCACAAATGTGACTGTACAAATACACGAATTCTGCAATTTCAGATTAGTTGACCACAAAAAAGCAAAGTTGAATACTGACTCATATGTGTTTACTTCCATTTTTTATCTGCTATTGCACTTTCTGGGTATTTTTCATGCAATAGTTCATGATACTTTGCAAACAGAGACTAAAACTGCACATCTGGACTTATCAGACAGCTCTCGTGTCAGAACATCTGCAATAACAAATTCTACTCTGACTGGATTGAATTAACAGATGAGTTCTGTAGGAAGCTTGAAAACTGCAAAATTAAATCTATCATTCTCATTCATTCTATTCAATCATTCTATGCAAATAAATGCATTTACTTCCTGGTTTATTTATTTATTTTCTCTTGTAAAGTTGATTCAGACACATTTACATATAATTACCTGTCTAATATAATTACACGTCTGAATGCAGAAATGTGACTGTGCAAATAGACGAATTCTGTAATTTCAGATTAAATGGTTTCAAAAGTGCAAAGTTGAAGACTTGTTCATATGTGTTTACTTTTTTATAATTTTATCTGCTATCTGCACTTTCTGGGTATTTTTCATGCAATAGTTCCTGATAATTTGCAAACAGATATTACGGGACTGTGATTAGTTAAAACTGCACAACTCAAATAACAAATTTTAGTGACATGATCTGGACTCTACAATCAGATTTGTTTTATTTAGTTAGTTAAATCCTGGATTCTACGCAGATAAATATTCTATTTACTTCCTGTTTTATCTGCTGTATCTTTTGAATCTTTTATATTTTTGATGATATAGTTCCAGATAATTTGCAAACAGAAACTATATAGATTGAAAGTAGCAGTTAACACTACACAACTTTAATACAACCTTATGACACAACTCACATGTTATAGTCCAACGAGCTGGATTCTGATATTTGGACTATGCAATCACATGAACTTTGAAGTTAGTTTTAATAATTCAAGTTAAGTCCTGAATTCTATTCAGATAAATCCACAGTGTTTCCTTCCTCTTTTTATATTTTTAAATATGTTTGTGAAGATGATTCAGTCAAATAGAAAAAAACTTGTGCACTGTGATTATTTAACGTAGCACGACTACTTGCTGGAGAGTCAGAGCTGAACGCTAATCTAAATAAGTGGGTCTTCAGTTTTGATTCAGAAAGATTAGTATTGGTGTGAATGAACGTCAGGGGGAAGTTTGTTCCACAGTCTGGGAACAGTGACAGCAAAACAACACCCCACTGTTTATACCTGGACCCTGAGATACTAACAGAAGCTGAACCAAAGAACACAGAGCTCTGCCATGATCACTGAAAGTTAAAACCTCTGACAAGCAGGAGGCAGTCAGGCCATTAATGTCAACAACAGAAGTTAAAAAAATCGATTCTAAAACGAACTGGAAGCCAACGGAGTGACGACAGTAATGTGTTCCCTGTGCTGGAATAAGCTATTAAGAAAATAAATGAAAGCATTCTTTCTGTAGGGAAATGTCTCAGTAGAAGAGTAAAACTGAATTTGCTGCAACAATCTGTCTATTACTTTACATTCTGTTTTAAACTTACAAAGAGGATTTAACGTGAGCATGAGCAGGTATTTGTGATGCACTGAGGCCTGGTTAGTGAGACACCTGTGTCCTTCTGCGCCAGGTTTACAGGAAACGGATGAGGACGGTCACCGCTGCGCCGAGCTCAACAGCACCACATGGACGCAGTACCGGCAGAGAACCAAGCTGCAGGTCCAGTACCTGCTGCTGACCAGGCAGAACCCGGACTGTGCGCAGAGGTTCAACCAGGAGTCTCTCGCCAAGAGGAAATCCTTCTTCAACGAGTCCCGTCCCACGAAGGTCGTCATTCACGGGTACAGGTGAGGGGTGGACGCTTTAAAGGACCCGGAATCACTCACACAATCTATAAACTCTATTTATATCTTCTCATCAGTTTGGTGCGGGTGACGCTCAGATGTAACTTCATGCACCAGCAAGGATGAAGCCACAAATCAAAGATAAAGGAGTGAAACAGTCTTTGCTTTAAGCCCAAGATTTAAATCTACAAGATGCATTTTATTGAAAACATTTCTCAAGAAATGTCTAATATATTAGGACCACAGACCCCTAATGGTCTGTGGTGTAATTGCAAGAGGTCCGTGACAATAAAAACTTTTATCCTCCTGAGATCTAAGCTTTTGTTTGTTATGCATTTTTAATTTATCCAAGGTATTTGTCAGTATTAGAACCTAAAAAGAATAAAAAGGTAGTAGTAGAAGGAGGTAGTTTGTGGAAAGAAGAAAATGTCCTCATATGTGGACATGGGGATTATTCACTATATGTTAAAGAAAGTCACAAATGTGTAAGAACATATGACACGTGGCTGAGCAAAAGCAGAATTGCAAACAATGAAATCCCAATGTCGTCAAATGAGTATTTTATGTTGTAATTGATAGAATTTGTTAAATCTGTGCATCACATCAAACTAGAAAAGTTTTTAAGCATAAATAAAGAAGTTACAACCGTAAGATTTGATGAGGTTTTGCACCTTGTCCATTTTTGTCCCTGCGGAATGAATTTGCTGAAATGAACGCGTTATCATGTTCTTCTGCAGAAATGAAAGGTTTTCAAAGAGCCTTCATTCCCTGATCCCATTTTACGAACCACGTTTGTCTGGAAATAACTTGTTCGGTTGTTTAGTGTTTCCATTCACACAGGTTTTTAATGACTTTAATACCTATACTGTGCTTTTCCCCCTTTAAATAGTTATTGTGTGTGGTTTTGTAATTCAGTTCTGCAGAAGGAGACTTGAGCACCAGTAATTGCCTTTAATTGAGGCTATAATGACACTAATTACAGAGACGTGCAAAGTGCTTTTTACTATTTTTTAAATTTACTCCTGCATGTTGGTCCATCCTCACACTGTCGACCATCTTTAAAGAGTCACGTCTTTCTCTGTTCCTTCTTGTTTCCTTCAACCCCTCCATGATCCCACCCCCTGCCCCCCCGCCCCTCAGGGCCGTGGGCAGTAAACCGTCCTGGGTGACGAAGCTGGCCGAGGCCCTCCTCAGGGCTCAGGATGTGAACGTGGTGGTGGTGGACTGGGTCTACGGCGCCTCCTTCGCATACAACCTGGTGGTGGAGAATTACAAAGAGGTGGCTCTGCAGATCTCGGTCCTCATCAATCAGCTGCAGGTGAGGGAAACCTCACAGAACGGCCGAAGTGACACCTGATTTCACTGTGAACTGAGGATTTACAACCTCAGTGTGATCGAAAACTCTTTGCGTAAAGAGATCTGTGACAAAGAAAAGTTAATTTTCATTTTGACATACGCTCTGATCTGTTACAGACTTAAATATGATAAATAAGTCTCAGTTAAAATATTAAAATGCTAAAAGAAGTAAAGGGTAAGTAAATAAAAAACTTCTTAGAACTTAGAAATATCTAAATTTTAAATGTATTAGGGAATAAGAATAGAACAAACTGTTATCCCTTAATATTAAATCATTATTATTAATTTATGATTAATTATTCATCTAAACTGTGGGAAAGGCCATCATGATGTAATTCATAAAATTTTAAGGTTTCAGTTTCAGCATTTATGCAACAGCTTTATTTACAGCTTAGATGAATAATTAATGAATGTATTTCTGTTAGTACAGGGAATGATGAGTTCAACCTGATAATTGTGTTTTAAAGGAATTTGCTGTGGTTATACCAAACCAAGAACCTTTGAATTTGGGAAGTTTGCAGCATGAATTCAAAATTGATTTGTTGTGTGATATCCTATTGTTGTTCTTCCTATCGCTATGAGTTTGAGTTTCAAGCTGCTACAGCTACTTAATAGTAAAGATTAGTAAAGTGTGAAGGGCAGTGATTAGGAGAGTTTATTTAAATGAATATTTAGTTTAATGACATGCACAATAATGGAAATGTGATTATTTGGCTATTAGACCAGATTAGAACTATATGGGGTGGACTCGAAGGAGTTCTGCAGCAGTTCTGAAGTGAAATCAGACGATGGGAACCAGGGAGATTATATTTAAAGTTTAACAGCGATGATTGGCTGAAGGAGATTATTGCCAAATCTGATAATAGGATGAACTGGAAATACCAAGCGACTGTAGAAACAGGAAGAGAGAGATAAATGTGAATAACAGTCTTCATGGTAAAACGAACAAATATGGAAAACGTTAAAAATAATCTTATCCAACTTATCTGACAGACACATGGATGCGAACTTGAGTCTTTCCACTTCATCGGGGTCAGTCTGGGGGCTCACGTCGCTGGGTTTGTTGGGACTCTGTTCGAAGGAAGGATTGGGAGAATCACAGGTGAGTCCCCATCGTCTCCACATCATCATACAGCAACAAAAATATACTAAAATAAACACCAGCACTGTCAATGCTACAGCCTTCTGTACCTCTGCTGGTAATGGCTGCAAGTGTCTTTGGTTTGTGCTTAATCACCTTCTTTTTAATGAAAAAAATATATATATACTTTTTGTAGTTTATGTTGCAGCCCTGGAGTCAGATCTACATTAAAAATATATTAAATAAGTGACTGGATACGTGTTCTTCCCTTTTAAAGTGACCAACCAAGCGAACTAGTTTTCTAAAATTCAAATAACAGCATCTAGTAAGGTTACAGAGGAAGTCTAACTGAGACTCAAACTGCAACCAAAGTTGTATCTACTAGTTACTGACTTTGATGCCTTTGATATGTTCCAATATATCGCAGAAAGATCGCAGAAAAGTCGAAGGGCTCAAATATTTTTCTCTATCACAGAATAATGCTCTATCACTGATAAGGCCTGCAGTTCCACTCCTGACCAGATAATAACGTTGTGATGCATTAATGGTAGAGGGGGCGCTGTTGAGCTCCTGCGAGCTCAAATCCTGTGAGGTGAAGAAGACCAGCAGCGAGTGAGACGAAGCAGGTGGAGCGTGTTAGTCAGTGACACACAGACAAAAGTTTTAAAAGAAGTTGTGAAAACGATTATCTTTTTTAGCAAGGTCGATTCCACCGCTGTATGTTGTATGATTGAAGTCTGTGTGATTAACGGGGGCAAGTTTTGTCCCGTTTTACTTTGTTTATTCCACTAAATGTCTTTGTATTTGAAGATATAAGCTCAAGGCCTAGTAATGATCCATGTCTGTATTCAAATATTTCAGAGTGCTTCAATTATTTTTCTTATTTAAAGAAGCCAGATAGATAGTCACTAGTTTGTTGAACATAAATGCGAAACACAATAACCAGTTTTGTTAATTTAAAAAAAAAAAAAAAAATATGTGATAGTGTTTATTTTGCACATGCATGCTACATATATATCCACATCTAAATTAATCTACTGCAAAATTAACATTTTAGCCCACGACCCTCCCCCTGGATTCAGCTTTAACCCTCCACTGGGAAGAATCTGTGCACCCCTCCAGATGTAAAGGGTTCCACCACATTATATTCACCCTTATTCAGTTTGCAAAAGCAATAAGAGATGACATTTTGGAAAAATGTGGTGTTGCTGTACCTCTAAGCAGAGGCTCTTGAACATTTTCTGGCAGAAAAACTTTTTCCAGAAAAATATTTTCTATATATATCTACACATACGATATATTATCAACGACGGAGGAGGCAGCTGCTGCAAAAGGTTGAATTTGTCGTATAAAGCCCCCGTTCATTCACTGGTTGAAGGAATAAAGCTGAGCTGTGCAGTATTGTTGGTGGATTGTGAAGCAGCGTTGGCAGCGGCGCAGACGTCGGAGGTCTGGGCGTCTCCGTGGAGTCTCTAACAGAGCCTCAGTGTGACCGTCGGTGATTGGAGAGGCTCTTTAAAGGACAACGGCACTTTGATAAGAGACAGTGTGAAGCTGTGTGGAGAGGCTGAGCCCCCCCTCATCCCGCAACGCACCACCCTCAACACAACACGCCACTGTTCGCTTGTTTATATCGGGTCTGTTCTGTCTGAGTGGGGCGGCTCGTGTGGGTTCGGTGTGGACGTGGACGCTTCACAGACTGGAACAACAGGAGTAGATTTAGAAAAACAACAGCGTGTGTCTCCAAAGTGCTGATAAATTTACATCTTCAAGATTTAAAAAGGAGAAAGTTCACTGACTTTTTTCTTTTAGACGATTAAAAACTGACCGAAAACTAAGGCAACTCATCACTGCTCGGCTTTTCTGTGGGTGGTGCACACTGGAAGGAATTCTTCAGATTAATCTTTCAGATAGCACCACCACGCACGCTTTCATACCTGAGATGCAGGATGCACAAATACGCCATGACCTGGATGACTGAGAACCTTCACAGACGTTTTATTTCCATGACAAGTAACGCTAGAGTCTATTTCCCCTCGAAATGTGCTGACAGTCGGTCAAATTAAAAAGAGGTGACAGGAAATAAGAGTCAAGAAAGCTACAGTGAGGATGGTGAAGTCATTTAATAATTATTTTTGGATTCTTTACGTGTCTTACAAATCCACACTGTATAAAAATATCCAGCCACAGAGAGACTTTATTTATGGGACCGAGTGTAGCTGCAACATAAAAAACCTAAGAAAAACAGAACTCCTCAAATAAAACTGCTTATGAAGTTTAAACACTGTAAACTACTCACTTGTCTGTGCTTTTCTACACGGCCACAGTTTTTTAATAAGTTCTCCTCTTTGTCGTCCAGCCCTTGATCCTGCAGGACCCATGTTTAAAGGAGCGGACACCTACGACCGGCTGGACCCCTCTGACGCCATGTTTGTGGACGCCATCCACACGGACTCTGACTGTGAGACAACTTCGTCCTCATATGAGGACGTTAAGTTTTAGGTTTTATTGGAGCTTATTCTGCTTCATTTAAACCCGTTGTCCTCAGTAGTGGATGTTTTAGGCTGCCACCTAGCGAAGGGTTATCAACAGCAACGAGCTACAACGCCGTTAATTATCAAGTACAGTTTTTAAACTACCACTTCCCGTTCAAAGATGGTGCTTGGTTTGTTATACGTCTTAGGTCCTACTGATCCCACATACCTTTTAGAAATTAAAAATGCAAAGCAAACAAAAGCTCAGACGGTGCAGTTTGAGTGGAGCTGAGGCAGACATGTAGCAAACAGCGAGGACACCCACCTGACTGTCCTTGCATCAACTTCTGCATGTATTTAAAGTAACAGAGAGCTGTGCTGTGTTTGTGGTTTCTAGTAGTGGGTCAGTTTATAACTGCCACCTCTATAACCAATCACCACATAGCATTTTTACGTTAAGATTCTTCTAAATATTATATATACAATTGAGTTGATTGGAAGTTATTTATAAATATATTGTAGTAACTGTTGACATGTGATAAATCCACACTTCTTTATATTAAATCTCTAATAAAGAGGAGCAAGAACAAACCTTGGAGCAGGTCATTTGATTTAGTTGACATTTTAGTGATATCTGGTCACTTCTTTTATTAATAAGTGATTGTTTCCGTAATAAATAATCATAGATTTTGTAAAGACATGATCATAGGGAACATAAAAAACATTATTTTTTTACTTTTAATAAAAATGCATGCAAGGTGTATCCCATGGACTCAGTTATATACTGACCCTAGTACTGAATTATTATTTTCATTATAACATTACAGGAGGGTAAGATTTAGTGCAGCATTCATTTACACTAGTGTACCTAATAAACTGGCAGGTAGGTGCATATAGTGCATGTATGTATCCATGCACAAAGTAAGGTTATACTTAGGGCTCTTTTGTTGTAGGTTGCATGAACAACTTTGCATGAACAAGCAGATTGTACCTATAAATACTGTAAAAAAGGAAGCACTGTGGTCGTGTGTTTTCCCCTCTTGCTTTTTTTTACATTTTTACAAACTCTATTAATGAGGTTTTTCTTTGTGCATCATCAGACTTTGGCATCTCCATCCCCGTGGGTCACGTGGACTTCTTTCTGAACGGAGGGAAGGACCAGACCGGATGCACCCGCTCCAGGTTTGCCTCAAGTAAGTGCTGCCCCGGCTGAAACCTGCACACGCGCAGATTCCTGAATCCTCTCCGGCTGTGACGCTCCCCACACATGTGGCTCTCGTGTGCTGTCAGTTCTTGTGTACTTCCCAGTGTATGGCTACGTGATCTGCGACCACATGAGGGCGCTGCACGTCTACATGAGCGCGCTGAACGGCTCGTGCCCGTTGGTGGGGATCCCGTGCCCCACGTACGACGACTTCCTGGAGGGACAGTGCATGAGCTGTGACGTGTTTCAAGGGACGTGTCCAGTGATAGGTAGTAACCTGCTGGTGTCTGTGTGGCTTAATACTGAGTAACTGAAGCATCAACTAATACTCTGGTGCTTACAATTAAAAAAATATATATTAACATGGACCTGAAGGAGACAAAGACTATTAATACTAATACTTATGCACCATATACTAATCCAACAATATTTATAATGAAGCACTTCTAAAGTAAACATCTCAATAATTTAATTTAACTGGTGACTGAACATTCTTCATCCTCAGCTTTATTTTAATTTATTGTAACTATAAATAATTTTATATGACACAAGCTTCATTGGGGCTAATGGTTAAAAGATTAATTTACCAATTAACTCTGAGCAAAAAGCATTGAAGAATGTATTTTGTAGTTGGTGAGTATTTTTCCAATCCTATCATCTACACGGCACCATTAAATAGCTGCAAATGTTCACATTTTTAAAGCAGGGGATAATACTTACAAACAACAACAACAACAAAAAAAACAGTTTAAACTGGGAACAACATTTTTAACGTTTGCATGTTTGCTTAGAAACTCTGCACAAGGTTTAGGTACTAAAAGTTCAGAACACTGTAAGGGAGTCAAAACCATTGGAACAGCATGTAAAAAGCAAATTCTCACCATTTAACCTCTGAGACTTTAATTTGCTTTGCATTGAAGACAACGAATATCCGTCCAAATCAGCATCTTCAAATAGTAATAAAGTCCCTGGAAAATACTCCAGATAATTAAGATAAAAGTGCAGGAAAGCAGCTAATTTACACTTAAAGCTTAGATAGGAAAGAGTTTAGGCGTTAACTGTGAAGAGAAGATGCTTTTAAAACCTGCGCCATGAATAGATATATTTATTTAATTTAGTCGAACAGCGAAAAGCAGTCACGGTTCTCATTTCATTCGGTTTTTTAAGGTTTTCCTGTGGATCCAGTCGGTCATGACGCTCAGATTAAAGGCTCAGACCGTTGTTCCTGATAGTTCTTTAGTCTGGAAGCTTTGAAGTCACTGTAATGGACCTTTCCATCCATCAGACCGAAGAGGGAGAGAGGAAAAGAGTAAAAATAGTTAATAAGTGTTAAACTTGTTTTCTGCTGAGCCTCAGTGTCGCCTGTAGATCTGACACTGGACTCGTCACACGGCTGCTTTTGGCAGCTTCTTATCGTTACGACCCCGTGATTCTCCAACACAGGCCGATACAGGCCACACACTTAGTGCACATGACCTGTGACGTAAGTGTGTGTGTGTGTGTGTGTGTGTGTGTGTGTGTTTCAGGTTTATCAAAAAACAGTGGCATAACCGTTTCTCCGATCCCAAGAGAGAAAAGACTTTTCCTCCTCACAACGTCTTCACCACCTTTTTGCGGTGAGCTCCTCTCTTATTTAGAAATTATACGCAATTGTATCCTTTTTTTTTTTAAACCCAATAACTTTCCCTTTTTCATAACTGCTCTGACGTTCCTCTGCTCAGCTCATCACATCCTGCTGATGCTGGAGGTTTTTCCCCTGGATAAGAGCGCCGAGCTGGAGGTGACACTGAGGACCGAGGACCAGGAAACAAAGCAGACGCTCAGGCTGTAAGTGCTGCACATCCACAGATCCCTCTGTTTAATGTGGAGCATGTGGAGGCCCGACCCACTGTCCTGCACAAAATCATCCCCTGAAAATATGTGCATGCAGGATAAAGCGTATTCGTGGCCTCATTTAGTTCGTGGCCACTTTGCACGATTTCTGCAGATTCGTCCCTTGCGCATGTTGTAAATCTCTTGTTCTTGATTCATATCTGGTGACTAAATTCCACGGAACCCACTGCTGCGTTTGTGACCTGGTGCATTATCCGGCAGGAAGCAGAATAATAACCCATAAAGGGGGTGCACACGGTCAGCAATAATACTCAGCTTAAACTGTGATTTATTAGCTACTAAGGGTCCAGAAGTGTGTCAGGAAAGCATTTCCTCGCACCATTACAACCTCGTCTGAGGCCAGGATGTTTTGACACAAGCGAGGCTGCATGAACGGATACGAATGAAAGTTTAATGAAGGTTTTTTTTTGTTTCTTTTCACTGAATCTGAGCCCAATGCAGCCTCAGATTAAACGTTCTTCTGCTGTTGTAGTCTACTAGCCTCTTGGTTGGTTCGTATTGAGTCGCCTTTCTGTGAGGTCCAACCGCTCTCTGCAGAACCAAAGTCGTATTATAATTTGCGTTGCACCACAGATGTCGTATTTTTCCCTCTATCCTGATGTCTGGAGCGAAGATTAAACCCTGCACTGCGTTGCTGCGGCATGACTCTGTGATTGGATGGTTGCATAGATAAGCAGGCAGGAGTTACTGACAGAGTGAATGCACAAGTTAAAATAAGAAAAACAAAGGGAGGATGAAGTGACAGTGATGATACTAATGGAAACACTGATAACAGCAGTTCTGCAAACACATTCCAGTTAAGGCTTTATTTAGTCCTTGTAAAACTTCAATTTCAATCAATTACAGCAAAATCTAAACTCTTGCATCCAACCAGAAGTTTAAGTAGAGCAAAAGTCAGAATTTTTTTTCTGCTCCCTATATTCAGCCCTGTGTAACAGGCTCCAACGCAGCTTGTATGTAATTTTCTGCGCATATTCTTCCCAGAAAAGGTGAGTAGGCAGATTCTATTTTAGAAGGAGATGTGTATGTTTCCAGCCAGGTGCAAAAGGAAACACTGAGAGAGGAAAATGCCTGCGTATCAGCGTATACATGCTGTACGTTCTGGTTTGAGATTTAAAGAGGTAAAGCAAACAGATCTGCTGCAGTTCTGTTAAATCCAGGTAATAAACTCTGAATGTAGCAACTGTCCGCTGTGATGTACGTTGATTATCCGTCGTGTCTTCACTGCGTGTGTGTGTGCGTGTGTTGCAGTCACACGGGTACGACCGTATACAGGAAGGTGATGATTCACCACGTGGCTTTGTGTAAGATCAACACCATCAGCCTGAAGAACACGGGAGCGTTCTACAGACAGGGAGAGATCCACGTCAAGTCTGTTTGTGTCTCCGAGTTCCCCTCAGCCAGGTAGAGTTTACCCAGTTTACAGAGCGGATAAACGTTGTTCTGTTTCTACACTAAGACTCAAACATCTCATCTGGGTCAATATATAGTTACGTGACTTTTTGAGTTTAACATGGTTGAGAGTTAAAACCAACATGGCTGCCTCAAATAAAAAAAAAGCTAATTTCATTACTGTTTAGCTAATTAGAAGGTGGTTACTGTTCATTTAGTTGACATTTTAGTGATATCTAATTGTTTTTATTAATAAGTGATTGTTTCCATAAATAAAAATGATGGATTTTATAAAGACATGATCATAATGAATATAAAAATCATATATTTCTTTACTTATAATAAATATGCAGGATATACACCATGAACTTCAAAAGTCCCTAATTATATATTGATATATTTCACCATAGCCTCATAGACTTAACTCTTATCAGAACATGAACCTGGTAATTCTCCTTTTGGGTTTAATTATGTGTTTTAGCTGATACAGGGAAATACCTGTATGTACCTCTGCACACAACTGGATGATCCTACAACCAATCAGAGCCATTTTGTTGTAAAAGAAAATTCAACTCCACAGCTGACGTGTATGATTACGTCCAGATATTATTCAAGGCATAATCAGTTCTCAGTGGAGCGACTCCAGATCAAAAAAGAAATTGTGGGTTTGGATGTTGGTCTCGTTTCTAGGTTCTTTAAACTTTCTGATTAGTTAACATGAAAATACACAAAAATAATCCTTTAAACAACAACGAGACGCTCTACATGAAACCCTGTGGACCTGTTCCATTGTTTTTACGTCCTCTGACCAATATTCATTCTTTATTTTCTTCTTCTTCTTTTTTTAAAGTTTAAATTTACTTCTTGTGTTTTTGTATTCCAGGCACGAAGAGCCGATTTGTGTGAACCACTTTTACGTCAGACGACGAACTGCGTGGTCACATGACTTTGTGAACGTTTGCGGCTTCTGAAGACAAAAAAAAAAAAAAAAAATCCGTTGCATGGAGTAGGTTTCACATTTTTTCCATCTCACTTTACATTAGGGAACAATAATCAGCTAAACATCAGTGTGCAGAGACAGAGAACCATTGTCGATTAGATAACATGCTCATTTTTCAACTTTGTGAGTGAACTGTGAAGAAATATATTATTTTTTTTATTTGTTTTTGTCAGACTCTGTCATTTAGTTTTGCCTCTTAGCTCACTGCTACCTCTCAGAAGTGGTTATAAAGTCAAACCTATTCCCATTCTCATCTGGTTTTGTTTTGTATGTTCTCATAGTTTGAGCATTGAAGAGATTTTTTTTGTTGCTGTGGTTGTGAAAAGAAGATGTAGCGGTATGCAAACTTGGCAGCTGAGGTGAAGTTTTTTTTTTTTATTTCCTCATGGAAATAGGGGAGGAGTAGGGGGAGCTAAAGCAAATGGCTTCTCCCTGGCTCTTATTATTTTACTACTATTATTATGTTAATTATTATTTTTTTGGTTAATGCGTAAATCATTTAAAGTATAGTTCTAGAGGCTAAAGACAACATTTATCCCTTATTTTTAATCTCATTGCTCTAAATCAACAACAGCCCGATAACACATTTCACAGTGTCCATGTGTGCACAAAATATTAGTTTCACAGACACGCGTTTCTATAGAGGGTATACAGTGACGTCACTTCCGTCCAGGGACACGCCCCCCTGAGCGATAAAAACACGGTGAAACGTATCATTAAGTACAGAGACACCGGGAAAAATGTGGATAATCAGATCAAATTAAGGACAATAGGACTCGACAATGATCCAAACGAACTAGTGTGGATTTGGAAAAGTGGATTAGCCTCAGTTTCAGTTAGTTTAAGTTGGTTTTTAGGTAATTTCAGTTATGATAAATGTAGCTAAATAAAAGATGCTAACGCTAAGAGCTTCACTGAGAAGTAACGTTAGCTATATAATACTGTAGCGTTAAAAGGATAATGAGGACTGAGCACAAATATTCAGTTTATTGTTTTTCATCAGCAAACTTATCTGACAGACCTCCAGAACGTAACTTAAGGTATGAAAATTTACTTCTTTTCTTTGGTAGATATCTGTAAAAATATATCTCTGACTGCTTTTCACATCTGTTGGTTCAGTCACAACAGCTCTTCACCCTTTTTTTTTGTAATATTAAAATTTAGACGCTATTAAATCCTATGATTCAAGCTAATGCTGCTAATCTCCATGTTCAACCGTCACTTTTTTACCGCTCAGTGACCGTAACCATGGAGACCTCAGCTCGCTGTGACGTCACACACATGCCCTCTATTAATAATAATCAGTGGGCTACAGGCTAAATAACAGGAAACGCTTTGGTGTTTAATTTAATCAGGTTTAACAGCAGCACAAACTACATCCATCAAAATGAGCACACAAGTTCGTTATAACCTTTTTGGCATTTTTTTTTCTACACCAGCTGAATATTATTAATAGTCAACAAAGGGCGATTTAGTGCAGGACTGTGGTTGTTTTCGCTAGTTTACCTTATGTTTTGGCAAGTGAGCATAAAGAGGATTTATTATTATTATTATTCTTTGTTATGGTGCATTGAGAGAAAAGGGAAAAAAAATCCACAATGGCTTTTATTTTATTTTATTTATTTATTTATTTATCTATTAGTTCAAAAAAAAAATTGTAAAGTAATTTCCTAAAGAATGAAAAATTAAATAATTTCCCTATCTTAAAAGGATAAATAATTAAGTGATACCAATGTGTTCATTTAAAGCACTTCCACATCATTTTATAAATTCAGTCTGATCCTCAAAAAAAAAAACAAAAAAAAGGTGTCATATCCTTAAATAAACACTCTCTCTAACGTGAGCACGACGGGCGTCTGTGACACAAACAACAACAAAAAAAAAATGTAACACATGAAAATCAAGTCGATGGCAGTTTGAAAACATCAAATACAAGCGAGATGAATTAGAGCAAATTCATTAGTTTCAGTGACATAAAAATTAGTTTTAAAATCTTAACATTTCAGACGTTGAATGTGCTGGTAAGTAACACAGTGAAGTTTGTCTCGTTCCTCAGTTCTCTAATGGGGGATAATACGTTAATGTAACAGGGATTTAAATTAGGATTTGATGTTAATATGCCACCTTTAATTAACTGGACAGAGCTCTTTGTTGTTAACTCATTAAATTAAATGTCAGTTATGGCATAAATACCTAAATAAAATTTGGCTTTAAAATATAGAATATATATTAATACTGTTTGTCTTATGAATCAAACTGTCACTTAAATGAGGAGGAGGAGGAGTTCATATTCTTAATTCTGAGCTGTGAAGAGGAGAGAGGAGAGACGGGGTCGTAGAACGTGACATCTGACACTTTTCATGCTGCTATACTGTCGATAACGTGGCGTTTCCAGGACAGACGTGTTCTCACAGTTTGGGGGTGTCGGTGGGAGCCAGTGGAGCTCTGCCCCTCTTGAATCGAGGCGGTAGATTCTCGTCACTGTCGTCTCCTGCAGGACATGACAGCAGAGCTTCGGTTAGAGGTGTGACCGTAAACCGACATCCTGATAACACGATGCACGGACGACAGGACCATCCTCACTGTTTTTTAATCCGTTGCCTCCATGTCTTTCAGTTAGTTTTACTTCCTGTCCTCATGTTTGATTGTTTTTTTACCTACCATCATCCTCCTTGTTTAATAAATCGCCTTGTATCTGGAAACCTCCTTGTGTCCTCTAGTTTTCACCAGGCAAGCGCCGGCGAGTTTATTCACCTTTGTTTCCTCATTTCCTGATACAAATATGCCACAAATCAAAATATCTGTTTGCACAGCTTCCGTGCGTTTACAGGACAAACAGTGGCGCAAACAGGCGGTGCAAAAACTGAGCAAAAACTCAGATTCAAAACAAGGCACATCACAAAAACAAAAGATCAGAAGCAAAGATGCGACGCACACACAACAAACCAACTTGCATTGGTGCTGGAGGACACCGGAAAAAAATCTCATTCTGCAGCAGGAATTTTCCAGAACTAATGTTTTTCACTGGGGTTCCTGTAGGTGGCGGTGTTTTCTTCAATCAGTCCTTATAGTAGGTCACTAATGTGCATTGTTTTCTGTGTAATGGAAGTTTTCTGCATCACCACAAGGTGAGTGCATGAATGAACTTCAAATACAAGCATAATTTCAGATGAAATTCAGTGTGCAATGTATCTGCACGTACATAAAGGATGTCTCTGGTCTATGAGTGTCCACAGGTGCTGCCTGCTCTGTTGAATGTATGTTTTGCAGTGCACAGGAATACTTCTGCATGCTAAATATCAGCTGTTGAATGTATGTTTTGCAGTGCACAGGACTACTAATACATGCTAAATATCAGCTGTTGAACGCCGCTGCAAATGGCAGCTCTGGAAAGTGGCACTTCATCTTTAGAAGCTTGGTTTACACAACTGCAGCGGCTCTCGGAGAGTGGCCTTATGTTGTTGTTAAGCTAGATTTATGGTTCTGTGTTAAATCTGTGCTGTAGGTACGCGACGGGGCAGGGTAGTCATGGAGACAGTGTGACGTCACTGCTGTTTAAGCGCCGCCATCTTTGTGTCCGAAAGTGTAAACAGAGAAGAAGGGGTGAATTAAGACCTGCCACTAAAAACATAAACAGAACTTCAAATAAAGGCTGCGTTATTTTCATTATTAGAGAACGGGATACAGAAGATTTAACTGCCTAAAATTGCAACTATGAACAAAATTACACATAACGGTGCGTCCGTTTCAAAGATTAGCAACGGGCTACCATACAAAACAAGCTAACCAGGGCAATAAGTTTAAAAAATGATAAAACTCACCGCACTCAGACTTTAAAAGAGATTACTAATCTATTAATTGACGAAGCGAAGGCAAGACTGATCCGCTTCAATCAGAAAATATTAGCGACCAATCAGCCAATCAGAAAATAGTACGTGTCGTTGTCAGGTGAAATAGGAGCGCCCTAACCACGCCTTCCGGAAATGCGCGAATATCTGCAGTCGTCGAAGAAGAACAGCAAGCGGAAGTCCGCGATCTGGTAATCACTTAATTTATTATTATTGTTATTATTATTATTGTTGTTGTTTAAAATAGTTGCTTATTACAGTCTAGAAACTGTGCAGGACTGTGCACTCTAAGGTAAATTCAAAAACTTGAGAGCCCTGAGCTAACATACATATATAAGATATATATAAGAAAGCTGTACTTTTGAAGGCTTCGGGTTAATTTGGGGCCGACGCTTTGCAGATTTTAAGGGGCAATATAAAGTTAAAGGCAATAAATATGGATCACAACCAACAATTGATGCGGTTGCACCGTCATGACGGTCAATGTAGAAAAACTAATCGGGCAGAAATATAGCAGCAGGCACTCTGGAAGTAATGTCTTTGAATAGCTACGTGCCCTAGGCCGTAACCTGATGTAAACCTAAAAAGGAACTAGTTTTTGGACGTATCAGCTACCTTGCAGCACACCTACAGCATAGAGGGAGTCACAACAATAAATCCAGCTTAATTGTAAATGGCGGAGGTTAAAACCAGACAGCTGTTTCACGTGTTTCTAATTTTTGAAATATGTCCTGCTGCAAATCCCTTTTGCAATTCTGACATTTTGTTGGCGACCCACACGCTTACACCCAGAAATGCAAAGAATATCACATGCATGAGAGAAAGAGAGAGAGCTTTTATTCTCATGCCCAAAACTGAGATGAAGTTGTGGCTCAGTACAGAACAGAATTGTGCAGAATTTTGTGAAAAGCTGTACACGCTGGGTTTGGAGTCGTTGGCCTGTGTGGTATGAAGCTGCGTTACTGGCGCGGGGCAGATTTGACCCGCTACTCCACAGCTGCCCTGCAACCCAAAGCCGATACCGACCCCCCTGTCCAGCTTTGACATGTGACTCTCCACCTGTGATTGGACGAGTTTTTTTTTTATTATTATTTATTTTTTTTTTTTGAGATGGGCACGAAGGGACCAGGAACCAGGGACGAGGTCGGGTGGGATCAGATGAGTTCACAGAAACCCAAACAGTGGTCACACTGGATTAGCATGGCACTGAGTTTTTTCGACATTCCCTAAATTTACAAGCTCTAATCCTCCTCAGATAAGAACACAGCTGCTGCCCCGGCTGACATCACCACTGCTCTTCTATCAGTTGCAATACAGAAACGACACAATTCGCTGAACATGGGGGAAAATTTAGCCAAAAACAGTCTGAAACAAATATAAGCCAACACTCTGTTAATTTACAGATAAGCTGTTTTTTGTTTTTTTTTTAATGAGGACAAATTTAACTTTTACTGCTACTGTACCAAATACGACTGTAAGCTGGAGAGCTGTGGAGACAAAACAAACACTAATGCTGAGCAGCTGGCAACGAGGGAATTCTAATTTAAAGTATGGTTGGAAATCAGGATAATAATCCAGATAAAGATGAAAAGGTCATTCAATGTCAATATCTGCGCTAAAAAAACAGTTTTTGCAGCCTGAAGTCATTCTCCCAATGAAACGTGTTTTTATTTTTTAAAAAGCAAGCAGCTACACCGTGAGAAGATAAATAAGAGCCAAAAACAGAAAAGGTACATAAAATTTGACCACATCTACAAAAGTCTACAAAAACCTTGGTCCAATTAATTACACGTAAGACAATCCACAGTTATTTAAGAACAAAGTCCATTTGGCATGTATAAATAAAGGTAAAAACTTGCCTATTTGTCGCTGGATTGTAGAGGTTTACACAAATAATAATAAAGAGCAATTCTTAGTTTGAAGTTTCAGAACAAGCAGATAATGCTGAGATAGTTTGTCCTATTTCTAATTGCAAGAAAGAACTTTGACCATCTTGAATTTGACTATTGCAAACTAGCTGTGTAGTCATGTGTTCTTTCATGTAGTGATGGAGCCAAGTTAAACACCATGCATTAAAAATCATACCTAAAAATAACAGAAATTCCTCTGAAAGGGTGACAAGGGATACTAAAATTAAGGTAGAACAGAAAAGTTACTAAGGACTGTACATACACCAAACATATTTTGGACCTGGCAATCATTCGTGTGGATGTTACTTGTTACCATCCACAAAGACCAGATCAAACACCCCCACCCCATAAAAATGACACTCCTTGATGGCAACAGCCATCCCAAGCAGGATGCAGCCTGACACAGACACAAAAAAATAAAAAAAACATGAAGAACAGGACAAGGTGTTGACCTCGCCTCCAAATTCACTAGATCCCAAACTGATCAAGTATCTGTGGGATGAGGAAACTCCATCTCCAAAGCCCAAATTCAAATTCAAAGCCATTCTCTGATGAATCACAGCTGTTCTGGAGGCACAAGAGAGACCTGCACGCTCCCTTAGGAAGGTGGTCATAATGTTATGCCTGGTCGCTGTAGTAATGTTCTACTCATACATTTGCAATATTGTCATAAATCTGTAAATGAATGTTGGAAAAATATTAATTCAGCCCTTCATTGCACCACAAGGCCAAGGTTAGTAAGATCTGTGCACCGCAATCCTTGCACATGCATACACACCACCCCCATGCGACTCTCCACCCGGGTGAGGTACTTACATGTAGCTTAAGTGGTGACCCAGTGTGTTAGCTCCAGAACCCTGCCCCTCTACCTCAAATAATCCCTCTCACTGCCATAATCCATTAAGGAGCCCGCCACATCAGTAAAGTCCTCCAGGACCAGGCTGGTGGAGTCCTCACCAGAGGGCAGCTCCGGGTCTGATGCCCAAGGGTGGGAACGGTCATGCTGGGGGGCGTGGGGTTCGTCCAGCGCGGTCTTCCTTGGTCCCTGTTGAGATTGAGCTGGGTCAGACGACTGGTAGGCCGGCACCGGTTCAGTTTGTTGCTCCCTGGGCATGCCGCCATCGCTACCGCTGCCGCCCTCGCTGCTCTGCGAGGAGGGGGCCAGCACGTGGTAGAGGCTCGGCAGGCGGATGTCCAGCAGCACGCCGCTCTTCACGTAGAGCTTGTTGTTGAGGTTGTAGAGCTTCTCGGCGATGTCGTATCCCAGCATGACGGAGAAGATGCGTGCGATGTAGCGTTCCTTAGAGATCAGCATGTAGAGGCGGCGGCGACGCCATGAGACGTAGCGGGAGTCTTCTTCTGCTGTCAGGGTCACCTGTGGAGCGTGAACGAAAAACTTTAATCAGTGCATTAAATGAGATCTTAGGAGTCTTTGACCTCTAGTAGCAGTGTATAGCCAAGCATTTATGAGTTTGTTTGAGAGATCAGGTCAACACAGACTCAGGATAAGAGTCTGATTGAGGTAGAATTTTGTAGAAAGTGCCTCATGTGTAAGAATGGATGCTCTTCTTTGTTATTAATGATAGTTATATAGTATAATTGGGTCTTAGGAATCTTTGGTGGCTATGAAGGTTCTCGGTCATCCAGGTCATGGTAATCTAAAAGGGAGTTTAAGAAGAAGAACTGAAATGGGCCTTGACAGTCAAGCTGAGAGTCGGTTATTTGCTGTTGGACCGTCAGTGTCTGTGACCCTAGTTTTTGTGCTTTTGCAACTAGCTGGAGGTCTGATGGCAGCTTTTTAGACTAGACTGGCTGTTCATCCCTTTCACATCAAAAATACTGGGTTGACCCGGGATTTTCCAGATCTGACCTCCCGCTGTGAGAGCTGCATGCCTGTATTTTTCCGCCCTCTCATATGTCATTGTGTTGACAATGTCAACATTACACATTTAAGTGCAGTGAATCTCTTCTTCTCCACAGATGCAGAGCAGCTCACAGATCTCACGGTTTTACCAGTGCGCTGCCATAATCGATACAAAAGTGCCATGTCGCTATAGAAGCTGTATATAAACACATGCGCAGTTCACATCAAGATTCCTCAGTGCGATTTCCCGAACATGACGTAGGGCTAGTTAACCTATTCCACCAGTGATCCTGTAACAACACATTTGATTGTTTGATTGACAAAGTGGACAAAAATCTCTGCCCTTCAGAGAAACATTTACTTCTTGCTGCTCCTTTCCAATCATGGAGGTGTTGGTTTCAAGATATAGTGTTCAGTTATGTACAAATTCTGTTGTCCACTTTCATGTAAGGAATGAATAAATAAATAAATAAAGAGCAGTCTCTTATGGGAGTAGACCAAAACTTTGCTCTGTTTTTGAGCTGCTCGCAGCCCTGGAGCTTCTACAGTGACACAGTCTGACAGGACGTCCAGACACAAAATCAGAATGAGTCAGGCAGGTGCGTTAACGTCATTGTGTACATTAGCGGGTTGATGCGGCATTACTGTTCACATCGATAAAATCCTAGATTGATTGCCAGGTCGACCCTTTCACATCGAAGAAATTTAGCCAAACACACTCTGAAACTAATATAAACCAACACCAAAGTGACTTTGTCTGTAGCTCTTCTGTCTGTAATGCACCCAGCTAGTTTCCTAGCTAGTCCTAGCCATCGTCTTTGAAGTGTGTTCAAGTGGGTCAGACACAATCTAATGCAACATCGCAGTTGGCCTTTTGTTGCTGGTAGTTCTTTAATGACGTTCTGGTGATAAATTATTGCTTTCTGCATCGCTGCTTCTGTTTGTTCACCACACCAGTCCTTTTTGAAACCTTCTTAGGATCTGAACATCCAGCCAGAACTTGACCGAACCTAAACCTTTTGTTTCCATTCTTACGGAACTAAAAGTAACCAGATATGTGAAAGACAAGAGGACAACTACTTTCCCTGTTCGGCTTATATGTCAGATGTTGAGTCCGATCGCATGCGACAAAAGACAACCTGTCGGCACTTCATTTTGGACTTTGAACCCCACATCCACTTTACCTAAACTGCAAGCTGAAACTACATCAGTGTCTCCTGGAGTGAGGTGCAAGCTGAGGATTCGTACCTGGAACTTTCCCTCTTCGTTTGGTCTGAGAGACTCCCACTCAGGAGAGTCGAGGAACTGGTGGCGGTGGATGTAGTGCAGGAACTGACCCTCCAAACACACGCTGATCCTGAGAGAAAGGCAGATATGCAGGGTTAAAAAGGGAGACGGGGGATTAAGATGTGTTAATGTGAGCAGAGAGAGCTGGAGGTCACTTTGAAGGGCCAGTGTCTCTGCAAAGCAAACTAGAGAACGACTGCAAAGTACCTTGAGGTTTCCTCTCTTCTGCCAAAATTATTTCTATACGCTGGGAGCTTAATTTTAAACTCTAAGGACATTCCTCCTCCAGACGGAAGCTTTATTTGAAAGTGGTGCAGAGTGAGATAATCCAGTGCACTAAACATGACGTCTTCATTGGGTTAGATCAAACATTTCTATTTTATTCTTCTTTCGGTGAAAGATAAATGTTGTCGTGTAAGTGCTGCAGACGTTCTGCTTTGTTTCAGTCACCTGACGTGCACAGAAAACAAGGAAGTCTCTTAAAAAATCTCCAGACTCTCTGCATCAGATAACTAAAGTTTAAAGTAACACATTCTGAGGATTTAATAAAGGATTCAAGGTTTTTTTATTTGTCAATCGCAACCATACAGAAGCATGAGATGGAACGAAATTATGCACTCGGGTCCCAGATTATTTCCCATAGTAACTATAATATATAGATATTAAATAAAACAATATAGATAAGAATAAAGGTAAATAAAATAAAGGATAAATTAAGTGGAAATATAAATAAACAAAGCAACAGCAGCATGAATTTGTGCAAAACATTGGACTAAAGTCAGTATAAACTGACACTGGACATTTGACTCAAAGCTTTTAAAAAGTCTGTTCAGTGCTGAGATGTTGTGACAGGTTAGAGCTACTAGCATCCTTTATTTAGACAAGTTAAATCAATGGATGTTCATTGGAAGCTATTTTTCTGCGTGGTTGTATTAATTACACCAGCCCAGAGGGACTTCCACTGGAGAGCCCTGTGCATAAAATGTCACAGCATTTCTGGTATGGGAGCTTTTCGGTGCATGAACTAAACAAATAAAGGACGTATCCTTTTTACAGCCATGTTCATGGATTGGAAATAGATCTACAAAACTAGGATCTTAGTCTAGCGATAAATAAATAAATAAAAATCTTCTTAGAATAGTTTAGACATGTCCCCAAAAAACTAAAAGATAATGCAAGTTTAGGTGTCCACATACTTTTGGTCATGTATTGCACTTACGTCCGAGTTGTAGCACATTAAAACAGTTTCTGACAATTAAGAATAAGAATGAAGAAGAACATAAATTAAATCTGTATAAGTGTTAGAGGGAATATGAAGTTAAGAACTATTTGTGAGTCAGTTCAATACAGAATATGTTATTGTGGCAGGTTTAAGAGTAGTTTTATCTAGACTCTAAAAAACAATGTGTTTTAATTAGCAGTTATTGTGTTAATTACCTTCTAAGGTAGCGATGAATGTGTTTCCACCAGGGAGCCACGTAGTAAAAATGTCACCACACAGCTTGGACTGTGCTCATTTGTACTTGTAGTATATGAATAAAAGTGTGTGGACACATCACATCCTGTATTCTGAGGTTCTGGTTTGCAGCTGAATCTGAGCAGGTTCTTAAATCTGAGCTACAGATTTATACTTTACACTCATGGTGTCACGTTTCAGTATCCGCATACTTTCAGTCATGTAACACCATTTGGTCGTGTCACCACTAAAATTGTCGTTCTAAAGTCGTCCCCCTGTCGGCACCGTGGCCGACGTTTCATTTAACGTAAGACAATCGGCATCGGCTCAAACCGTCCCACCGCGAGTACGAACACATCATTCAACCAGCTGGCAGACGAGTGCGAGCGGACGGCACGCTGGTGAGTCACAGTCACAAAAATACTCTGTTTACAACATTTCTCACCGCGCCGGGTTCCAGGACTGTGAGATCTAATGCAACTCCAATGCTTTGAGGATGTTTGGACGAAGAGAATACATTTCCTGTGACGGCGACATGCTGCCAACAGCCTGAGAGGGACAAGAATCGGTCTCACTTCCAAATAGTGAATATCTGTTCCTCGCAGATAAAGAAAGCAGAGAAAATAGTATCTACAAGCCCCTATACTGTAACACAAACTACTGAAGTAGCTTTTAGACGTTGTGGATGAGGATCTCACACAGAAAACAAAGCCTACAAAGCCTTGACCTGATTGCATGTGTTGAAAGGTGGCACATTGCAAAATAAGTACGTCTGCTTTCAACACTTAAGTGCAAAAAATGCAACATCTTAAACTCGAAGTTTCTGTCAAGATACTGAGAACTTTTGTTGATGATACTTCTGCACTTTTTACATTTTCTACTTGTCATCAAAGCAAGTGCAATCAGCTTATTTATGTTAACAATGAATCCAATGATTATGTTAGTGAGAAGCGTGTCCTTATAGAAACAAACTCCCTGACAACGGTCTCTCTCGGTTTAATCTGTATAAACACACATCTTCAGATATTGTCGGGAATAAATAAAACCGAGCGCCAAAGCCTTTTTTTAGTTTCTGTGTGTAGTCTGAGTTGCTTCCACGCAAATCACCTTTTGAGGTCAAAACATCAAGTAAATGCCGCGAGCAACGTCCTGTAAATCTGTTCTCCTGTCTCAAGTTGCTAAGCAGACTCTGAACAATAAGACTACACTGGAAGCCCTGCAACATTAGCAGAAGCTAAATCATCAAAAGATAGCCAATGGGTTCCCAGATTGACCTCAACTGACCGTCGTAGCATCTTTAAGCTAATTGTTTTGGGTTTTGCCCTTTCTGCTGCAACAGCTGCACCAAACGACCAAATATGATTATCTGAAAGACAAATCTGCAGTTAAAGATACAAATGCATGTGATCCAGGAGCGGAGGAGACCAAAAACAGAGCTTAAAAAAGAGTGACTATTAGAGATACTTTCAACAGTAAATCAGTTCGTTTCGTGTATGTGAAAAAAAACAAATTATTGTCTTAATCCGACTTTAACTGGACAAGTTAAGCGCATGTAAACACGTTACTCCGACTAAAATCAGAGTTCTCCTTATCTGACTAATAAATTCTCTTCGCCATGTATGTGCCTTAATCAGAGTTTTAACTGGAACAAAAACATCCAAGAAAGTCAGTCACAGAAGAAGAAGGTAAACAGAGCCAGTAGAAGAACCACCTGAGGGATAGCGCCATCTTATCTGCACCATAAGTAGCGACACATTAAGTACAATATTTAAAAAACTGAAGTATTATCCATCTGGTTGTTGTTTGAAATGCCCGGTCTGCTGCATGAACGACTCTAGTTTACCATATGACGTAATAGGTCAACCTGACCGGGGGCCGTATTAACCCGCTGACAAGACACATATCACCACCTAGTGTGGAGGAGGAGGAGGAGGACATGTTTTTTTCCGTCATACGTAAACTGGGACGAGAACCACATTCAGAAAGTTGAATTCAGAGCATAGCTCCATTAATCTGTGCACGTAAACGCACTGAGTGATCGTGCCGAGCGTGTTGTAATATGAGACGCCGTATTTATAGCTTGTTGCTAGTTACTGCATGTTTAAGAAACATTTTCAAACTTTTCCTGCTGCTCCTTTTACTGTAGTGTGTTGGTTGTAGAGACAGCTGGTGGGGGTATGTTTCAGAAAGGAGAGCTGGTCCATGGGCGTCTTGCCCTCAACTCAACCGAACGTCGCAGCATCTTTAAGCTAAATGTTTTGGTTCTTAACGCCACAAATTTAGCGGTTTGCTTCATTCTCGTGAGACTCTCATTGGTGCCCTTTCGGCTGCAACAGCTGCACCAAACAGCTGAATGTGACTTCAAGTCCAAATGCATGTGATCCGGGAGCGGAGGAGACCAAAAACAGAGCTTAAAGAAGGGTGAATATTACAAGTACTTTCATGTGATTGTGTTTATAGCTTGTTGCTAGTTATTGCACGTTTAAGAAACGTGTTCAAAGCTTTGATTTCCTACTACTGCTACTTCTTTTACTGTAGTTTGTGGCTCTAGAGACGGTTGGTGGTAGGTTTCTAGACGTGCACACACACTTCCCACCTTCCAGACAGCAGAAAGGAGAGCTGGTCGATGGGCGTCTTGCCCTCCACCAAACGTTGTGGCATCTTTAAGCTAACTGTTTTGGTTCTTAACGCCACAAATTTAGCGGTTTGTTTCTTTCTCGTGAGACTCTCATTGGTGCCCTTTCTGCTGCAACAGCTGCACCAAACAGCTGAATGTGACTTGAGGTCCAAACGCATGTGATCCGGGAGCGGAGGAGACCAAAAACAGAGCTTAAAGAAGAGTGAATATTACAAGTACTTTCATGTGATTGTGTTTATAGCTTGTTGCTAGTTATTGCATGTTTAAGAAACGCATTCAAAGCTTTCCTACTACTTCTTTTACTGTAGTTTGTGGCTCTAGAGACGGTTGGTGGTAGGTTTCTAGACGTGCACACACACTTCCCACCTTCCAGACAGCAGAAAGGAGAGCTGGTCGATGGGCGTCTTGCCCTCCACGGCGTACGTCTGTCCCGCCTTCAGCTCCACCACCTTGTTCTCGAAGGCCCTGGCGATCTCCTTGAACACGTGGACGGGCACGCCCAGCGGCAGGTAGACGGCCTGGTACAGCGAGGTCAGCTCCTCGCTGCGAATGCCCTCCTGGTGCAGCCGGTAGAGCAGGTGGCAGATCTGGAGCAGGCAGGCCAGCAGCAGGAGCAGGTTCCAGGTGAAGACGTCCAGGCCGCACATGGTCAGCCAGCCCCACAGCGTGAGGCAGAGGAAGGCCGGCGACAGGAAGCCGAAGATGAAGAGGCACCCGTAGGCCCCGCTGCCCCCCATGTAGCCCAGGAACAGGAAGGTGTGGCCCAAGTGGTAGATTGCTCCTTCTGTGTTGTTGGTCCAGCCATCGCAGAGAGGGGGGAAGAACAAACTGTCCAACAGAGTCGTGTTTTCCGCGCTCATGTTTTTTAAAACTCCCGAGCTTTAAAGCGAGGCTTTTCTTATCCGGCTCGAAAAAAAACTTTTGGTGCTATTTTTGGAGCTTACAACTAGACGGTCGGAGCTGCTGCAGCCTGATCAAAAATAAACATGTGATACTCAGTAAAAAAAAAAAAAAAAAAAAAAAAAAAAAAATGTCAGAGGTAAATGTTTGTTCCCTTGGCGAGCAGTGGAAAATTCTTCAATGTGAAAAAGTTCTCACGGCTCTATTTGTAATAGAAACACAGCTGGAATGGGGGTCTTCTCCTCCTTCTCCTCTCATCATGCGTCCCTTTCCTTTCCTCCTTCTTCTGGCTTTTCGCCCCGTCTTTCCCCTTCTTCCTGTCTGTCGTCCTTCTCGCTGCGTCTTTCTCTTCCGTCTATGTCTCCGAGCCGCCGGCCCTGCACTGTAAGAGCCAACAGCTGGAAGAGAGGGGATAAGGGAGGGAGGGGGACGAGTGGCTGAGGACGGGGAGGGAGGGGGGGCGTTGATAGAGCCCTAGAAGGATAACCATGTTTGGAATTGAAACCCAAGGAGGAGAGAGTGGCAGATAGAAAGCAGGCCTGCTACTTAACATAACAGAAAGAGAAAGAGAGGGGGGGACAGGAAACAGAAGGGAGGACGGGGACAGTAACAAATATCTCAGTGAGAACCCCACAGAGTGTCGTTTTTATTTCATTTTTTATTTTATTTTTTTAAAGAAAGAAGAGAAAACTTCCTCCAGAGCTTTCGCTAAAAACTTGTCAATGAGTCACGTATACTAGCGGGAGTCCTCGTTTCCTCGGGTGCATATTTAGAGACACTGAAATAAGTGGGATGGCAGCGTAGGTCGGATTTCAGGTATAAACACCCGCACACATGTCCAGCGCTCGCGGCTCACGGGGACACGTGGGACACATCTGAAATGTATATGCTTTTATTCTTTATTTATACAGAGCCATTCAATAAATACATAGATAGAATACGATGGAATCAGACGAATGGAAACTATGAGAGGGAAATTAAACAGAAACAGATTGAGATTCCATAATGACTTAAAAAAAAGGGTTATGCAGATCAGCCACAACATTAAAACCACCGACAGGAGAAGAAAATAACATTTAAAAACCATCTTGTGACAATTTAATGTTCTTCTGGGAAACTTTAGGACCTGGTATTTAATCATGTGGATGTTACTTAGACGTGTACCTAGACCAGGTCCTGGTCTGGTACCCCGACCACATGGCAATAATGACCAGTCTCAGTTACCATGGTAACCGTCTCCCAGTTTAAATGACCTCTCTTTCTGGAGTTAACCCGCTCTCTCTGGGTTGATTAACCTCCCAACGGAGCCCCGGCCTCAAAATTCACTGGATCCCAAACTGATCAAGTGTCTGTGGGATGATCCACAGAGAGAGGCCCCTCCCCTCAACCCATAGGACCCAAAGACCCCCCACTAACAACATCCTGTTTCCAGACACCACAGGGACCCCCCCTCAGAAGAACCATGTCCATTCTCTGATGAGACACAACTGTTTTGGATGCACCAAGGGAGACCTACACTATATTAGGAAGGTGGTCATAATGTTACGCCTGATCAGTTTTATTTGTAGTGTATAAGTTTTGTTGCAGAGTTGAAGGTCCTACAACTTTAAGTGAATTATTATTTGGGACTTTGAATATTTGAAGTGTCTTTCAGGCTCATGTTAACTCGTCAACACAACAATACAAAATACTGACTTAGTCATAATTTTACAAATCTCAGCCACATGAAAGGTGCCAACTTTAATATGCAACGTTCTTCTGGGAAAACTGGGTCTGGACATTTATGTAGAAGTTACTTTGACATCACCTGAACATAGAACAACAGCTTCTCCTTCTTTGAACCACTTTTAATAGATACTGATCCATCCATAGGGAAAGAGGACAGTCAATGGACATTATTAGTCCCTTAGAACAGAAGAAGCTACTTGGATGAAACATCTTCTAAAAGGCAGGTAGACTGGTAAATGGTTTTTGGATAACAGATTTTTGCTGCTTCTGATATAAACTTTGAGGAAGTTGTTCACTTTCTGCCTAATACTGAATATCTCAGCCAGCGACACTGATTCCAACCGGTCGTAATGTTATGACTGATCGGTGCACATAAACCATAGAACAAAAATGATCTGCTGTACAGGAGATAAAATATATAAAGTCAGTTTTCTTGAAGACGTTTCGTCGCTCATTCAAGTTGCTTCATCTGTTCTTTAGAAAGGGAGAAATATTTTATAATTTTTATTATTGCATCCATCCACCTTCCTTATATCAGGTTCAATCTGTTCTATCAAAATATGACACGTTAGTGCAGAAATGTGCAAAACACGTCCTTCATAAATGCAGTATTTACCAGTATTGACTTGAAAACTACCGTCCTGTTAAACTGCATCCAGTTTACCTGAAAAGCTGTTGTCTTCACAGGTTTAGTTATATTCATATTTGTATAAATTGCAGTTTGGGTAAAAATAATTTGACCTCAATAATAACAATAAAACAAACTAGATCCCACATTTGTTCCAGCTTTTGCAATTCTCAGTTTTGTTTATGGCTCGAAATAAGAAACTGCACCATGAATAGACCATAAACAAAAACTGTTTTATTACATAGAACCACTTATAACCTAACGCACCCTAAAATATAAAGCATTTGTATTTTAATTATAGCATCTTTGGAACTTGCAGGAGAAACTCAACTGTGTCGAGACTAAAAAGACTTTATCTAGTATTTGCAGCTGTTGTTACTATCTAATTATTTCAGATGTTAATTTTTCTCTAAAACATTGTCACTTTTCTGGCTTTTTACCAGTTCTTCCCCCCATGTGACGCATGACTAGCAAGTTTTCTTTAACCTCTTGAGTGTTTGAACTGATCTTTGAATTAGAAGTAGTCATGTGGACACAAGTTATTTTATTGTGCATCAAATGTTTAAAACTATTTCAATCCCTGAACATTGCTGTGCAAAAACAAAGTCCCAATGTCCTCAAACGAGTCCTTGCTAATTAGCAACATTGTAGCTCGTTACCATTAATAATCTGTTTAACTTGAACATCATATGAAACTAGAAGTTAAAAAGCATAAAAACAAGTGTCAACATGTAAAACATGGGGTTTTGTAACCTTGAGTTAACGTATTGACCCGCTGCAACTAGATTTCAGGTCTAAATGAAGCAGAATAATCGGTCACAAACCTAAAACTTAACGTCCCCATATGAGGACGCAGGGTCTCGGGAGGTTAAGTGTGAAAATGGATGTCCACAGCCAGGCACACTTCAGCTACGCCGACACACCGTAGAGAAAGAATGCAGATATGTCGAGTATTGACTTTGAAGGGCTATTTTTAAATCACAAGTGCATACCAGGAACGACAACTGCAGCAAGGAAGCGTTTTCGCTGCCAGAGCAGCCCCTCAAACTCTCCACTTTTAAATAAATAGGCCAGAAAAGAGACTTATTGCATAGAACTTTTATTCAATTTCCAAACAGCATTTTTTAGATATTCACACATTTTCTCAAATTTTGTCAGACTTTTTAAAAAAAAATATTTCTACACAGAGTGAGACAGTGGATCCGTTAGAGGTTAAGTGTTTATCACGTTTCCCTTCCAGTGGAGATATAAATAAGAGGGGGAGAAGGAAGAAAAGGAACAACAGGCGCCATCTTCCACTCACAGCAACACACTGCAGGAGAGAAAAAATTAACACAATGAGCATCCGACACCGTTACAGGCTGCACATTTAAATGTAAAACTAATCCGTTTTCCTACGTTTGTGCGCTGATATTTCACCAGCCGGGACACTGGAACGGCTGAAACGTGAACCGAGCACACATGGCTGCAGGCATGTTTCATGTGTAACCCCCCTCCCCATAAAAACCCTCCCCCCTGCTCCTCGTTACGTGACCTTCTAGTCCGACACTGCAGTTATCGTACAGCAGATAAACCAGCAAAGACACAAACTGGAGCTTTTATCCCAACAAACCAAAAACCTCCATCGCTGGCAAAAATGAGATAAAAGCTCGTGGTTCACAGAAAGGGTAAGAGGACCCAAATTAACCCACCACGCTGACTCCAGTCAAGACGGATTTAGGCTGTCGGGGCACATTTGTCCACGCCTTGTCAATTCAGTGGCTGCATTTAGACCGACGCTAGTATTCTGCTAATAACCGCCCTCTAATCTGTGTCATTTTCAATCAAATAAACTGGATGGGGTCCAAGCTTCTCTGGAATAAATCAATTCTTTGTTTACATGCTTGTTTACCACGTGGGGGTAAACATCATGGGGAAGTTTCCAGGAGGGATGGAAACATAACGGCAGCAAAGCCACCAGGTGAAAAGATGAACGAAGCTGGAACCAATGAGTGCAGCCGTGTTGAACATGTTCATTTTTCATGTTTTGGAAACGTAGCAAAGATATTTTCCTGTAAATCTGAGGCAATGCACGTTGGAATCTCATCAAATTTATATTAAGACATAATATTCCATGTAAATGGAGTCACTTGAGTTTATAGGATCACAATTTAAGCAAATTATACAAGTTTGCTCAACAATTCAAATGGAAAATATGAGATGGAAATTGGAAAACAAAACCAGATTTTAAGATAATTTAAACCATCTTGTGACAATTCAATGTTCTGCTGGGAAACTTAGACCTGCCATTCATTCACGTGGATGTTACCTAGACCAGACCGGACCAGACACCCCAACCCAATTGTTTTTATTTATTTACACTACCAGGACAGAAGTTTCAGAGCATCCTCTGGCTAATTTTGGAAATTTGAGGCTCCACAAGTGACCAAAATCTGCAATGCAAGTTAGAATCTCGTGAAATTTATATCACAAAATAATTTTCGGGTCACTTGAGTTAACAGGATCCCAACTAAAGCTAATTACACAGGTTTGCTCGACAATTTACTTGTTTGTCTGGGATTTTTGCAGGTGTCTGGTGATTTTTTTGCCCCAAAGTGGAAGGTCAGACTGAAGTCAACAAGCACAGCCTCCAGGAAACTGTTTCATGCATCATAGAAAGGAATAATTGTGCTTCATTTGCATTTATTAGCGAGTCCTACATTACCCTTAGTAATTAGGAACGCGTGCATTCGTGTCCTCGTCTGGTAGATTCAGAGCTCAAGGGTATGAATTACGCTGCATAACTAGACGAGTGGCAAATAAACCAATAGGACACTAAAAAGAATATTTTTAAGTTCACGTCACATCGAGTTCTTTTCACACTTACCACATACACACACAAAAAAAAAAGCTAAATCTTGAATCCGAGTGCCCTCATGCAGTCTTTGTGCGCCTCGATCAGCTGCGAGCAGTTTTCCTCTCCTTTTTCAATGATGCTGGTGGAAACAAACATGGAGGGAAGAGTAAATATTTCCACTTTAATCAAGGAAACAATTTTCAGTCTCTCTCTCTCGCCAGGTTCTCACCAAGCGTCCCGGACTTTCTTTGTTTCCGGACAAGCGCAGCACGGCTTCAGCGGCTTCTTCTGCTCGGTTCCCTGAGCAGCAGGTTCCACGCTGGCAGCAGACACAGTCGACATCTTCAAGCTAGAAACAAAAAAAAACAGAAAGAAATTAGAAGAGCGGATTCTGTTTTGCACCCAATTCTTAATTCACCTGATTAACCTGTTTGAGATGTAAAGACGTGTCTGTGTAAATGGTTTTGCAGCATCTGTGACACTTCTTCAAATGGTTGTTTTAAAAAGCCCATAAAAGCAGTTTGTTATGGTTTTAAAACTTTGTGGAAGTGGAAAGTCAAGGAGCGTGACATTTTCAGAAATTGTAATTTATAATTTAGCTGCGTAGTTCCCTTTATAGTTTCAGAAACATGTCAGGAAAATGTGGATATTCCCAACAGATTCAGTGCATCAAGCTCCCCCATCGGTACCACGCTAAACTTTTAGCATCAGGCTTCTGCACTCACTTGCCTTTTTGCAAAAAAACACATATTTAGGACATAACAAACGTTAAGTGAATGCTGTTCAAGAACATTTTGCAGCTCATGCACGTTCTTGGTCTCGTTTTAAAGAGAAGACTCTCAAGTTTCTATCACAAAAGTCAGAATCACTCTAAGTGTTACTGTTCTTGAGTAATCAAAGCTGGTACATAATCAAAAAATAAGTATTGCATCATGCACAGAGCTGTGACTGGTTCAAAAAGCTGCTGCTGCCCCATGTACGACCCAGCAGGATGTTAAAGGGTTAATTAGGTTCACGAGTGACGATGCATCAGTCCCAGCTTCATGAAAGTTACTGTATTTAGCGCTTTCAAGGCTGCAGATTTACCACCTTTGTGACACAGTTTCCTCGCAGCCATGGTCACATTTTTAACTGATCTTTCCACTGAACGGCAAAAGTTTTCTGTAAACTTAACCACTGTCTCTCAAGTTACAACTGGAGCAGTTTGATCAGAACAGAGCCGTCATTAACATGAGTACATGCACGAAATAATGTCTGTAGTGAGAAAGATCTGGGGGGAGATTTTAGAACAAACCTGGAACCGACAGGATCACAACAATGTGGTAGAACGGGACGTTTTGCAACAGATAAAATAGATAATACACATGTTGTGTTCCTCTTCCTGCACGGTGAATTATATGCAGACAATTAAACCTGTAAATGTTCTGCCAGCGTTTCATAATCTTGTTCATGTACAGCTGAACTTAAGTAAGATGCTTAAAGAACGAGATTAATAAATAAATGCTGGACCTACAAGGTTCCCAGCTTCTCATTTTTATAATATTCTGCAAATGTTATTACTTAACTAGATCAAAATAACCTTTTCCAGACAAACAAATAAATAAATAAAAACAACAATAAATGACATGTGACATTTATATCTGATGTAATCATCTATGTGGAAAAGGAGATAAAACAAACAAAAACGTCATGTCAAGTGGAGGAGAAACTAGATTTCGCCCATAAATTAATTTCTGAGTTTGATACATAACTAGATGTTGAGTAACAACAGTTCCACTTCCTTATTCCAATGCTCAGAGCTTGTGTAACGATAATTGTAACGACACAAAATCATTATTTTTAATAGTACACACACACACACAGGGTGCAAACAACAGACCATTAACACAGGGGACGATATAAAATATAAAGTAAATAATATATAAGCATCTGTGGAGACATTGCGTAACAGTGACGTTGGATAACGCAGGCTTAGCTAACAGTGGCTAACAGATATAGCATATAAAACTACATGTACACAGATACACGTTAGTTTGTGTGTCAACAGAAGACGTGTTATTTAAACCACGTCCCGAGTCGTAACGTGGCTAAATGTTGTCCGTGTAAATGCGGACTTACCTGGATGGAGTGAGACCGGTGGATAGAAAACAGTTCACCTTCAAAATGAAAGCGGCACCACGCGGAATACAAGCTCACGCGTTCGCTCTTTATACGCGCCTACGTCATCACAAGCGTCCAGCAGAGGCTTCTGGGAAATGTAGGACTTCATTACAAAACGACAACCTCTTAAAATAATGACCCAAACTGTTTTTTTCCCCATTTTGTTTTTCAGAAAATACAAAAAAACTGAGCCAAATGTTTAATACATAATATTTATCACTGAAAATCATTTTGTCAAAAAAATAAATAAATAAAATAAAAATGACTTAATTACTTGCCATGCCATTATTTTAGAAAGACGGCAACACTAGTGACGGGAAGTTCGTTTTTTTTGTGAGAGTCGACTTTTTTTTTTAACACGGCTCCTAAAGAAGAGTCGACTCTTTCGGCTCTCGAGCGGCTCTTTATTTGTAATCGTTTCTAGCTCGGCGTCAAACATACAGAGGTAGTGGAAGAATTCACATTCTGCATTCAAAGTACTGATGCAACGCTTTTTCCCAAGAAAAAATAAGAAAGTACAGGCTCTGAAATGTACTTTAGTAAATATATATATTTATTATTATTATTTTTTCTGCAATTAATGGAACAATACATTGATAGTTGATAGTTTTGCAAAGTGAAAAAGGTTCTGACAGAATAATCTAGACTGAACTGACCAGATGTCCTGCATGAGCATCTGGACAATGCGTGGATCTTAGGTTAAGACTCAATGCATTCACCATGAATCATTCTATCTATCCATCTTACTAAAAAAGCAAAAAAATAATGTTGTTCCTACTTAAATCAACATCATCCTCATTTGAAACATGACAGTCGTGATCATGTAAAGGAACCACAACATCACTGCTGATTAGAATCAGAATCAGAATTAGAATTAATTTATTGATCCCGGGGGGGAAATTACTTTTCACTACAGCAGCTCCTACTCAAAGTGCACCAGTGTAAAGAACAAAGAGCAATTTAAGCAATAAAAATAAGTAAGAGAATGTAAAAAATATATATATATAACAATTTAAGTGTAAGTGAACCTGTGTTCCCAGTTGTTTCTCTACAGTGACACTGAATATGGGGAAGAAATTCAATTTCAAACTGTCCCTTATTACTACTTTTAGAAACTACTCAAACAATTAATTCATTATGAAAAACAACTTCATTTAAACTGTGTGTGAGCTTACAGTTATGGATTTTTCCCCCACACAGCTATTTTATGGTAGACATTTTGTTCTTTATTACATCGCTGCTGCTGCTGGTGTTTGGCTCAATATAAACAACGGTGGCATGAGAGTTTTGGGAAATGAAAAATGTTCTTATTCTGTCGTGCAGTGCTGAAGGTATGTGTGTGTTTCCACATGTCCGCTGGGTCGACGGTGCGTCACCACAGGAAAAGCAGCGCGTAAGCAGTAGCACTAAGTCACTTATTCTAGTTTGAGGACCAGCTGTGTGCTAGATAAATGAGCTAGTAAGCACATTGTTCATTTGCACTGTACTGGGTGATAGATATCTACCTAAAAACACACTCTGCTGCATTTTTTGGGCTTTCTTTCCACGGGGTTAGGGAGGCAATTAAAGACTGAAAATGAAATGGAAAGTGTACCTCAGTTCATGTTTTAGTTTTCTCCCAGTTCTGTCTACGTCCTGTAGAAATCTGCCCCCTGAAGGATGAAAGGTGTAGAGACACCTGCCACACAAACATTCCCCAGTACGTTGTATAATCCAACAAACCTTGATTTAAATTGGAAAACACACAAAACATTGGAATGCATTTTTTTTGTTTTTACCCATTAAATGTTTTTTGTTTATTTATTTACTTATTTTCTATCTAACCCAGTGAAGGAGGAAGTGAATCTTTAGGAAAATAGGTCCAGAGATGATCCAGAGACCCAGTGTTGAATCTGACCTATAAACACTTTACTCTTATGAAGTTGCTTATAGCTTGCTCTTTTTTTTCCAGACACTTAAAATAAACCTGTGTTCTCTTTTCTCTGACATACGGACAGATGCCAACACAGTCGTTGTTCTCCTGGGGAGGAGGTTGGGGTCGATGGTGAGGCACACAAAACATTTGGAGCAGGAGTTCTGGATGCATCCTGTCTCCAATTAACGTTACAAGTATTAGCAAATACTGTACATATGAATAACGTTTAGAAGAATTATATATGTATATATAATAATATATACATATATAATATGTATAGATACTTTTAGTTTTGTGCATTTAACTTTAACCACAAAGAGGATAAGTGGAGCTGGTGGGGGAATTGAGTGAGGCTTTGCATGGCTGCCCACCACTACAAATCTTCTCTGTGTGTACAAACAGATGCATCAGCCACAACATTAAAACCACTGACAGGAGAAGGAAATAACATTTAACCCATCTTGTGACAATTCAGTGTTCTGCTGGGAAACTTTAAGACCTGGTATTAATTTGTGTGGATGTTACTTAGACATGTAGCACCCAGCTAGAACAAGGTGTTGACCTGGCCTCCAAATTCACTAGATCCTAAACTGATCAAGTATCTGTGGGATGATCCACAAACAGAAGCCCCTCCCCTCAAAGACCAACAACATCATATTTCCACACCCTCAGAAGGCTCATGTCTATTATCTGATGAGTCACTACTGTTTCAGGAATACTAACAATATTAGGAATGGTCATAATGTTATGCCTGATCTATGTATGTACCATCTTATATATACAATCAAAGGTAAAAGATGAACGTAGTAAGTATGAGAATAAATAAATAGAAACAGTGTGTGGTGGTAGAAGTAGCACAAAATGTTTAAATGACGAGTATGAAGTGTTAACAGACCGAACCAACCGTAGTAATTAATTTTCTGAACCACTTTATTGTGTTCGAGGTCAGAATGAGATGAAGGCTATTTCAGGACTCACGCTGAGGGAGAGGCAGCGTGCACCTGGACAGGTTGGCAGTCTATTACAGGGCGTACGAGCAGCGTTTCCAGCAGCGTTCAGTCACAAAGCTGCAGCTAAAAGAAATACAGTGCGTCCGACTGATAAAATAATGCAGGAATGAGCCGCCCTCCATTCAGCCACATGTAGTGTTTCCTGCACTTTTCCACTGATAGAAAAAAAACAACAACAACAAAAAAAAACAAAAAAACAGGAGGAAACATTACCAAACACATCTCATGCACTAAGCTGCCACTAATTCACCTTGCTCTCTGCCGTGACCCCCACAGTTAATCCTGCTGCACTCTCTCATGCTCTCATGTTATTTTGTTTTTTCATCTTCCGCCTCCAGAACAAGCAAAACATAGACTTATATTATTTTCTATTTCAGGTAAAATTTCTGCCTGTGTCTTTATCTCCTGCAGCCGATGGTTCAATGTGCAAACAAACAAACAAACAAACAAACATATGAGCCGGGTCAAAGCTGCAAAGCATATGTACAGCATCAGGTAACACAGTACAGGGTTTAATTACATCCCCGTTTGTTCGACATTGGCCCAGACCCAACTTGTCCCTGCACAGATGTCGAGTTCACGTGACGATTATTGTCATCCACCGCGCACACACACACACACATGCACGCACACACACTGCACACACACTGCACACATATCAATGTCTTTAGTATTAATGTGAGCTGGACCTTGCCCTCTTGACATGGCTTGATTCATGCGGGGATGAGACACAGATACTGAATAGTTGATGAGCTGCGAGAAAAAGAAAAGAAGCGCAGGAGGGATGGGGGGGGGGGGGGGGCAGAAATAGAGAGAGGCAGGACTTACAGGGAGGGAGGGATCGAGCAGAAAGGCGGGTAGTCGCTCTCCTCGCTCCACTAAAGCTCCACTAAAGCTTCGCCAAAGCCCGGAGGTTGGGAGACCTGATGGAAAATTACCTTGTGATGAAAAGGGGGAGGTCAGGGCTGGTGGAGTCGGACTCGTCCTGAGGAGAACGAGGAGGAGGAGGAGGAGGAGGAGGAGAGGAAGGAGCAGCGTTTGCATAGGGAGGATGTGCATTTGGCCGATGAGAAGGGACCGAGGTTGGCCATGGAGAAACTAAAAGGTCCCACGGTGGGATGCACCACAGCCACCTGTGGATGGAGAGCCCTGCTCCTCCCGCAGCTGAACAGACAGTCCCTGTACGTGTACGGCAGCGAGGTGGCCGTGGAGAAGGAATGCATCCGGCAGCTGCAGAGCGGAGTCTTTGTCATTCACCCTTTCAGCCCCATGAGGTATTTAATAACAGCTGATAGATTCAGGCCAGTCCCGCACATCACTCACACCGTTTGTTTCTCTGGGCTGCTTCCGTGACTGTTTCTCGTAGGATCGCGGCTGTTGCTTTAGTTTTCGTTGTCACAGTCAGTAAAGTGGTTTGATTTGTCTGCAAGTGGAAAAATAATCAGTGAGGTAAATTGTGCCCGAAATAATTCACAGATTTGCTGATTATTTTTTTAGGTGATTTAGGGAAAATGAGGAAGTGAAGTCACCTTGTGTGTAAACTTGCTCTATAAATCACTTTAAACTAATTAATTATTTAAAATTATTAATTCATATGTTTTTGTAATATGGAAGTAAAAGAAAATCTCTTCCTCGTGTTTTGTTTTGTTTTTTGTTTCCACTTGAAGAAGTTTTCTTTATCCAGTCCTTTTATGTCTTCAATGTTTTTCCAGCGAACGACCCCCAACTACATTTGTTCTATATTATACTCGGCTTATATAAAAATGTACATTATTATCATAAATTTTCATTCAATTTTAAACAGTCCCTTTTCTAAAATATGTTGGATTCGTGTTAATATGTAGTTGAAGAAATTTAAATTTGTGGGAGAAAATTAAAAAATATATACAAAATGTCTAATCAACCAAAGATTTTGCGACCGCCCCTGCAGTACCCTCTAATTTATTCAGATGATAATTGATATTTAGCATAATTAATCCAAAGCGCATTTAAAAGCCCAATTAGAAGTGATTTGGGGTCGTTAGGACTCCAAGGATAAAAAACAGACGGATCAAATGACTTATTTGAGGAATGGGCGTTTCTTATTATTGGTCTGTAAGGTGATCAGATGGGCTGAAAACAGAGAGGGAATGAAACAATTGGGATCAGAGAGCAGAGTTATTTGAGCCTGGCAATTGAACCCTGACTGAGGAGATGTGCAGTTAACAATATCAGAGTATTTAGTGTGCATAAATCAGCTTGCCTTACCGGGCTGGCAGATAAGCCGACGCTTTCCACTACGAGATCTGAGTATGTGCTCAAAAGTCACATGTGTTTATTTATATTTTTTGGGTCTGTTTTCCCCTCTAGGAGTTACTACATCATGTGCATGATGGCCATCACCTTCCTGAACCTGATCGGGATTCCCATGGAGATCGCGTTCCTGGACGGGAACAGCGGTCTGGCGTGGGAAGGCTTCAACGTGTTTTCAGACACGCTGTTCCTGATCGACGTGGCTCTGAATTTCCGCATGGGCATCATAACGGAGGACGCAGAGGTGAAAGTGGCTCTACTCTCGACTCTATTTTCAGACGCAATCTGGACGACTATAATCCCAAACAAGCACACACAATCCATCTCTGCCCCATCTGTAATCTCAGTACATGGAAGACTAGATTAACAGCCTCCCCCCCCTCGGCCTCTGGGCACAGACTAAATTGGCACCTACTGTTTGATTCTGTAACAGGGATTACGATAGCGCGGATAGGTAGTGTAACATTTCCAATTATGTATAATGAAAACTATATCCTGTTTGTTTTTATCGGCTCATGCTCTTATCTTACCAATCACAAATGGCCCATGTGCAGAGTTTTCTCTCAGCCAACATCTGGTTTTTCTCTCATCCACTCTCAGTACGTTTGTGCCTGTTTTTTAAATATTCATGCTGCGGCAACATTTCAGTCTCACTGTCAGCTGAACGTTTCTCTGCACGCCCCCCCCGCTCATCCTCTCCGACATTACCGTCTGCTTTAATTTTGGACTAACTCCCCAAACTATTGGTTGAGTTCAAGTATTAAATTATACATCTGATCATGGCACATGCTGCGCAGCCTATTCATCCATCTGCTCAATCTGCTGCGCTCCTCTCTTTTGCAGGAAGCTATTCTGGATATCAAGCGGATCCGAGTCAGTTACCTGAGGACATGGTTCATACCGGACGTTATAGCAGCTTTCCCAATCGGCTACATTCTGCTGTTTGCGGTAATAATGAACAGACCGTAATAAAACACAATAAAACACAAGCAGTGTGCGCTGCTCTGTAGAAAACAATCAGTCACACATCACTTTAAGCTTTGAGGCAACTTTAGAGCCAATATAATTTATTAACCCTTTAACATTCTGTTGAGTCGTATATGGGACAGCAGCGGCTTTTTGAACCAAGCAGAGCTCTGCACAGGAGTTGTGTTTTAACCGTGTGCCAACTTTGATTAAGCAAGAACAATATAATTTGATATTGAGGCAACTTGAGTGATTCTGACTTTTATGATGGAAATTTGACCGAGACCATGAATGAGATCCAAAATGGTCATAAACAGCTTTCAGTTTACTTTGGATATTTCATAAATAGGCGTTTTGTTTTTGTTGTTTTATTGACTATAATCAGAATCAGCTTCGTACAGGGTATCAATGACGTCACTTCCGCCTGGAGCCACGCCCCCCGGAGTGGCCCAAATTTAGCTGAATGTAGCAGTAAATACAGCAAGACCGGGGAAAATGTGGATTATCAGATGAAATTAAAGACCACTGGACTCGACAATGATCCGAACAAACTAGTAAGGATTTGGAAAAGCGGATTTTCAGTTAGTTTAAGTTAGTTTTAGGTCATTTCCGGTATGATAAACGTAGCTAAATAAAAGATGCTAACGCTAAGAGCTTTAGAAGTAGCGGTAGCCATACAATCCTGTAGCGTTAAAAGGAAGACGAGGAGTGATCACAAATATTAAGTTTATTTTTTTATTGTTATTTATTGTTGAGACTGAAGTAGTTACAGTCGGCCGTAACTACACACATCTACAAACTTATCTGACAGCCTCCAGGACGTAACTTCATAAGTAACTTAAGGTGACGTCATCAAAAATCGCAGCTCAAATTAAAATTACCAAACGCTGTTTCTGTGCTTACAATAGCTTAGAAATAATGTTAAGAATTATAATGTAAATTAATTTTACAGTTTAGACGCTATTAAAGCCTATGATTAAAGATAATGCTGCTAATCTCCACGTTCAACTGTCACTTTTTCGCCACTCAGTGGCCGTAACCATGGAGACTTAAGCTAACTGTGACGTCACTTGGATACCGCGGCCACTTTGCTCGATGGTACAAGACAAAGCACTTAAATAAACATGAAAAATAAAATCGTTAAAAAAATAAAAAATAGGAAACCGTACAAAGCGTTTCAATTAGCTTGAAAATAAAAGTGCAAACTATACAAAGCTGTACAACATAAATTAGATTTCCAGAATTTAGAGAAAGAATAAAGAGCAGAATCAGATATAAATTGTGAGGATGTTCTTCAGCAACAGCCCGGGGGAAGAAACTGTTTTTGTGCCACCTGGTTTTGATGTACTAATAATAGGTTAAGAAAAAAAGCAATTAATTGAGCAATAAATGTAAGATAATAACGATAAACCAGTAAAATAATGGGGATAATGTGTTTAATTTACAATCCCAGGGCTTACACTACCACAACGAAGACAACCCCTCCAAGACCAACAAGATGATGAGGATACTGATGTTCGTGCGGATCCTCAGCTTGATCCGTCTCGCTCGAGTGTCCAGGCTGGTCAGGTTCTTCAACGAAGTGGAAAAAGTAAGCAGTGAATTTTCCATCAGCCTTCACCCTGAAACCTTTTTACCACGCCGCCGGCTCCAGTGACAAATCTGACTTTGGTCAATGTCATTTGTAAAATAAGAGCTGGTCGTAGCTCGATTATTATTAATTTTTTTTCTTATGCAACAGTAGATGTTATTATGAAATATGATATCTCAGCTCTGACCTTGATAGTGCATGATGTATGCTTTCTGGAACTGGTGTTTACTCGAGGCTAAAATAAATGATTTTAGGTGAAGTGGTGCTTCCTGGAAAACCTGGAAACCTTTTATTTATTTTTTTTTGGAGTGGTTTGTACAGGGACCAGGCTAAGAAAGAATGACACTGGATTGACTGGATGTTGCTGTCATGTACTGCAAATACTTAGACTTTATTCATCTATATTTCTTAAAAATATCCAGATTCAGAGTTAATGCAGATTTTTGAGCAAATAACTGTATTTATTGAGCTTGAATGAGTATTAATGTGCATCACTGGAGCTCGGAAGACGTTTGATGTTTTATTTCTGTTTTATTGTGTTATTTAGCATTAGATCGGGAACATTGTTTGCTTTGCTACAACCTGGGTCTACCTTTCTAACTTGTACTCACAAATTAAATCGAGATCTAGAAACAAGGACGAGCTGAAATGAACTATCACGTACGTCCGTCACAGTTTACCGATCCGTGTCCTGCTCCAGCTGTACATCAGCTGTGTGCAGACGTTATTTCTCTGCAGTCTGAGATTCACTCACTTTCAGTTTTAGATAATCTGACTAAACGGTTGGCTCGCTTCCACCCTGTGAGATCATCTGACTGCTCCTGTTTCTTGGTTTCTTCTTGAGGTGTCCTTCTTGTAGTGATGTGGTCATTCGATGCCTCGTGTTAGGGGCACAATAAATAAACTATTCAGATTCATGGGGAGCTTTTGTGAATTGTTTAAGGGCTGGGATCAGACCGGGGTTAACACCAGCGTGCCGCTCTATTATTATCGGACTCGTCTACATTTACATGTCGTGTGTTCCTGACAGGTGTCAAATGCAAACCTGGAGGTCGTCCGGCTGTTCTTCCGCGTCTTGTCTCTGTTCATGATGATTTTTTTGCTGTGTCACTGGAACGGCTGCATCCAGTACTTCGTCCCGATGCTGGAGGAGTTTCCCACCGACTGCTGGGTCCGCAAGGAAAACCTCATGGTAAAGACGACGTTTTCTAAATGAAGAATGCACTTTGTCTTAAATCTCCTATTACCTTGACATTTTCTATCACTTTTAATCCTTGGTGTCAATTTGACCACAGTAATTCAATCATAAACAGCAACTTTATGTGTCTGGTACTTTATGTGTATTTGTTGACTAACTAAATAACTCTTTAAATAAAATAAAATCCCTCCACCCCACCTCACATTTCCATCCAGAAAACCTGTTACACAACTCTGGACAAATATGCAGATCACCATAAAATCTCACTGATAGACCTTAAATAGGAAAGAGAAATTTTTCAAATTTCCTCCCACAATTTTCCTACACAAATGTAAATTTCTTTAAATACACAATAACATGAATCTAACATATTTTAGTAAAATGGAGATAAATGGAGACAGGAGACACTATCTTTTAGGTATGTTCCTACACTTCATATTTAATTTTATCATCTCTAATATCTCTAAATCCCTTCATTCATCGTTTATAAATATGACTTATTTTTCTTCCTCAGCTTTTCTTTGAATTAGTTTGAGTCAGTTCATTTCTTGTTTATGATGAATCTTTGTCATTTAGGGTTAGAAGGGTTTTTTTGGTTCCTCCTGCACATTCCTACTTCAAAGTAACATTTGTTTCTCTTCTTTATGTACTGTATGCTTTCAGTTATTTTATTGATCTGTTCATTATTCTCTTTTTTACTTATGTGGTAATAAAAATAGATAAATTGACCCCATAGATAAATAATAGGAGGGTTAAAGTGTAGAAAGTTGTCACCTATAGATGGTCCCAAACCTTTTCTTCCAGAACTCCACAGTCATTGTGAAATACTCCTGGGGAGTTTTCCGGGCCCTGTCCCAGATGATCGCTCTCTCTTACGGCTCCATGGACGCTCCAACAAGTGAGGCAGCTTTTTAAAAAAAAAAAGTGTCTAATATAAACTCCCAGTTTATTTCGCACTAAACACACTTTTTGTTTGATTTTCTTCCTGTAGATTATGTTGAAATGTGGATTGTCATGGTCAGCATGGTGTCCGGCTGCCTCATGTACACCGTCCTTGTGGCCAACGCTACGACCATGATCGCCAACGTGGACCCAGCGGCCAAGGAGTACAAGAGCAAGGTGAGACGTCGGGGGTGACACTTGCCCCCCCAACACCTACATAAGGCCTTATACGGGGGTTACACCATTCTGTAGCGGTGTCAGAAACCTTTGTGATCAAATTCTATACCCTACATAGGGAACTCAAAATTTCCCATAAAGCGTTGCAAAATGTAGTGAAAATCCGATCTCTCAATGGGTGGTAGATATCCCATCATGCATTGCGTCTCTAGTGGCGTCGCCGTTAGTGACCGTTAATGGTGGTAAACCCAAATATCACCCGTATTCAGTGTTTATTCTGTGTTGCTAGCATTTGTCGACTGGAAAGCTGGTCAGGGAGACACATAAATAATGTCGTTGCCGAGTGACGAACGGGGACGTTAAGTAGAAAAACTAAAAAAATATGTGTCATACGAGACATTTACTCTTCCCTCACTGAATCTCCGGGTAACGTGTGACAACTGTCATTAATTCATAATCTTTCTATAATGTTAAAATAATTAATCATGGTATAAATACAACATGAAGCTTAGCCAAACGTTTTATTAAAAAAAAATGCTTCACAGAACGTAACGTACTGTCATTTAAGTTCAGCATCAACATTCACTTATTTGACTTTTTAAAATGAAATTTGAATTTTAAACATTATAACTAATAACTGTGATTAAGTGTTTGCTGCACACGTTCACATATCGACTAAGATCAGGGTCCCACAGCTTTTACATCTGTGTTCAGACCTTTTATGGCCTGAAGCCAAACAAACAATTTCTTACTTTTTTATTACTGTCATTTAAGTTCAGCATCAACATTTACTTTGACTTTTTAAAATGAAATTTGAATTTTAAACATTATAGCCCTTTAATGGCCTGAAGCCAAACATGTCTTAGTTTTTTATTACTGTCATTTAAGTTCAGGATCAACGTTAGCATCATAACTTAAAGTGATTAAGTGTTTGCTGCACACGTTCACATATCGACTAACATCAGGGTCCCACAGCTTTTACATCTGTGTCCAGACCTTTATGGCCTGAAGCCAAACATGTCTTAGTTTTTTATACCTTGATGGGAGAAGGTAAAATCTCAGTGTTTTGTCTTTTAAATCGTATGAAGAACGATACACAATGTTTTCACCCCATAAGGGGAAGTGGCCTTAAAAGTTAACGTAACTTACGTAGGACCATTGTCCTCCATGAGCGGCGAAACGTCTTCAAGAAACTCTACAGGTTTAAGAAATGTAAATATCTCACCGGTGAAAGATGTATTTTTGTGTGTTTTCAGTTTATACGCTGAATATCGACACATTTTTGGAGTTTCAACTTGAAAACCTTTTCTGAACATAATGTTATTTTTTATTTCATGACCATCACACATATTCGTTTACAAAAAAAATCACATTTTAATAACGTGTAAATAGTTTTGAGAAGCACATTAATTCACCCCGTATTAGTTCCCTGCTTCACTATTTTCCACCTTTCTTGTCCACAGAGTAAAGCTGTGAAAATATGCATTCATGCAACACGATTAAATATGCACCTGCAGGAAGACACTCGCGGCGTAAAGCTATCCGTCATGAATTATGTGTGGGGGCTAGTGAGCCGTGCCTTAAAAATATCTCCGCAGATGAGCCGTTTGGAGCACTACATGGCCTTCATGAAGCTCCCTCCAGAGCTGTGCCTTCGCATCAACAGCTATTATCAGGCTCGCTACGGAGGGAAGTGGTTTGACGAGAAGGACGTCATGGACACAGTGTCTTCAGCACTCAAAGAGGTACAACTGGGAAACGTTTTTTAATCCCTCGTATCAGATTTTTTTCCGATGCGTGCTATCGTTTTGTTGAACGGTCCATAATCCAAAGCAGACGACATATTTTCTGCCTTTGTTTTTACTTTTTCACAGCAAATCCTGATGGTGATGTGCAGCCGCCTGCTGAGGAAGGTACCGATGTTTCAGAACAGAGACGAGAACTTCATCAACGCCATCCTCCCCAAACTGGAGTACGAGGTTTTCCAGGAAGGAGACGCCATAATCCGACAAAACGTCCCGGGAAACCGCATGTTCTTCATCGACCACGGACAAGTTCTGCTGGAGACAGAGTCCTACGACAGGGAGCTGTGTGACGGAGACTTCTTTGGAGGTGGGTTGGGATTTACGACGAATGTGGGAAATATATAATGTTTATGAAAAGTCTGTTCACTTCCTGTTTTTAGTTTGTGTCAGTCTTTAATAACTTAATTCCTTTAACTAGAATCAGATGGGAAATTTTATTATTAAACAGCCAGTTCACTCAAATTACATCAAATTAAATCACAGTTTATTAGTTATACTAGTTAAAATATTTGAATATAACTGTTCTGTTAAACTTTTGTTTGCATGAAGATTCAGACAACTTTATTAATCCCACCAGAGGAAACTGGTTTGCACAGCTTGTACGTTATTACACAACACACACATACGATAGGAACAGATAAAAGTAGAATTAAATGGCCAATAAATAGATGAAACTAAACTACCAAAAATAATAGCGCCACACTAGACCTGTCAATCTAAGCCTCCTCTACACAGTAAGCCCCGCCCCTATGGCTGCTGAGCCAATCACAAGGCTGCATATTAGATGCTGACTCGGTCAGTTTCCGTGCTATTGGCCGAGAGCCTCATCAGTCCTCAGGTGAAATCCTGCAATATTAGCAGCATAAACATAATTTATAACCTTTACAAGAATGCATTTGCTTTCTCGTACCTAATGATAAATGGATGCACTCTCTCAAAAACAGTTTTCTTACCCTGCAAATGTTTTTGTCCACCTTTATTTTTGCTTCCAGACATAATTTCTCTTACAGTTGTTTCAGTTTTCACGGCAATTATTATGTTTTGGTGGAAGTTCTGATCAAACCTGTTCAGAGAAAGACAGCGCTGAGGCCAAAGGTTGCATATTGCATGGAGTAGAGTCCATTAGGTGCCACGTTCTCTTTCCTTGCCAAGGTCAATTTAGAAACCTGTCAATTCTCTGTTTCCCTAAAAGCAGTTGCATCATTGGAGCCACTTTCTCTGTGAAAGTGAGCGACGGCTCGCTCAGCAGATGACGCGCTCTGATAGTGTTTTCAAGGAAATGACATTGCTATTTGTGTGTATGAGGGAAGTTTTTGCAAAGCTAGAAGTAGTAAAGGAATGAAGAATGAACTTTTATATCATTACTGACTTCCCCACCATTCTGTTGGCTTAAGAGGAATATTTAGTCGTGCTATAAACCTTTCTAATCATATAAACAGTCCTAGGATACAGCTGCAAGTTCCTGTTTATATGTGAACAAGAAGGATTTATAAAAGAGCACAGTTTCCAGTTTGATTTATTTAATTCTTCGTTAAGTGGGAACAGGTCCTAATCTTTTTTTGGCAGCAGAGCTCTGCAGCGTTTAGAGCTAAGCAGGCTTCCACCAAATAAAAAAAAAAAGTCTGGTTGTTTAATTTAGGATTAATTGTCAGATCTCATCCCGTCGTCATTAGGGTTCAGTCGCTCATTAACCGCGGCCTTGTGGTTCCTTCTGTGCGCGCAGAGACGTGTGTCCTGACCAAAGGCAAACATCTGGCCACGGTGAAGGCGCTGACCGACTGCCAGTGCTTCTCTCTTTCCTACAAGGACTTTCAGGAGGCGCTCCGGGGCTTCCCAGATGTCAAGAAGGACTTTGAGAAAATGGTCCAGCTCAACTCTGACGCTGAACTCGTGTAAGACCAAAAAAAAAACCAACAGTATTTGGACTTGGTACTGTATTAAACGCACAGAAGCTATGCATTTCCAGGGCATTTTTGGGGATGACGACTTCTTCGTAAGTTGGACAGAGATGGACAATATTAGAGAGTTTTTATTTTATTTTATTCGTCTTCTTAAGATCGATCAATTATCAGCCATAAACCAAGTGAAACATTTAACCTCAGCCTCCTCGAAAGCTGCATTTAAGCCTCAATGTTCAAAAAAAAAAAAAAAAGTCGATGCATATTTGCGACTAAGCAGGAATTCACAAGAAACACAAGCAGTCAGAACATCGTACGTTTTTTAAAAACTGCTCATTTGAACCTATCTTAACTAAATTTGATTGTTGGAGCATCCGTCATAGTTTGGACCAGTGGTTCCCGACCTTTTTTCCGAGGTTTATTCCCTCTGATCTCTTGGACCCAGATTGGGAACCACTGGTTTAGACCAACCTCAGTACACGAAAGATTATTTATTGTACTTCAGTTGCATTTAACATTTAGATGTAAACAGTTGATTCTGATTGTCTGACTTCATGTGTTTCTTCCTTCTATGGACTGTGTAGTGATACATCCTACAGGATGCTACAGGATGCTAGCAGCTAACTTCAAGGCAAAGGATTATGGGAATGCTAAGATATGTGGGTGTTTGGTCTTAAACCAAAGTACTGGATTAATTATGTTTTTTTTTTTTAAACTTCATAATGGGTCTGCACAACATTTCATGCAATTTCATCTGTTATTTCTTGAGATTTTTGAGTCTGAACCAAAGTTGGAAATCCAAGGATTTAGTAATTAAGTCCCTAATGATGACTTACAATGGTGAGCCAAAACATTACGACCACCTGTTATGCTTTGAGAGTCTTCCAAATACCTCAGGCTGCTAAAACGTGGCCACAGAAGACCTGGTAAAGTAGTAGCAGATCCTTTTCCTCGTCAACGCTGCAGACCGAAGTACAAAGCATCGGCTGTGAGAACCAACAGTTTACTTATGTTAAATGTATCTCCGACTTTGCCACTTGCCATTGTTGCGAGACCATCAAATTATTATTCTTTTAATCTCATCGACTCATTGTAGATAAGACCCACCCTGCAATAAAATGGAACTTTGCTTTAAAAGAAGGTTAAAAAAAATCACGTATGTCTTTTTTTTTTCTGTGTTTATTTGGAGGTAATGCAACAACACGAGAAAGATTTTTACACATCTGTGTGGGATCAGCAGATAGTTTTATCCCTGTTTAATTTTTCATCCGAACACACACACGGTGCCCGAGGCCAGACGGTGCGTGTACTCGTAGAGGTAGTAGGAGGCCGGAGGGAAGTTGCACTTCATCTCCATCCTGCCCGGCACCACGTGAATGGCCACGCCGGCTCCCAGCCCCTCCTGCAGCTTCCTCAGCATGCGGGAGGCCAGGTACCGGCGCGCCCTGCCCGGGTCCTCCTCGATGGAGGCGTACACTTCAGGCGGCGGATTCGGGATCTTCCACTCCAGGTCCACGATGAGCTGGTGGATGCGGCTTTTGTCCAGTGACGTCGGCGTCTCGCGGTAGCAAACCACCACGTGGGGGATCGGAGCTTCAGACACCACGGAGAGGAAATTGTTGGGCTGCTGTTCTGTCGGCGGAGCTTCCTTTTCGTCCTGCGTCTCCTCCTCCTTCTCCTCCTTCTCCTCCTCCATGACTCCCACAGCAGGATGGAGCATCACCGCCCAGCGCAGCCAGTCGTAGTTCTTCTCCAGGGTCTTCAGGATGCTCGACGCCGCCTCCTCTGGAGGTGCGCGGTTCTGCACGGCGTCGTGCAGCTCTTTGCGTACGTCCTCTTCCGCCTGCTCCAGGAAGTATCCCAAGCAGCGTCCGCCGGTGTTCTTCATCTTCCTGTAGAGGGCGCCCATGCGGTCGGACCAGCTCTTCATCAGCAGAGCCTGGTCTCTGCCGGTCAGAGAAGCCTGAGTGAAGAGGCAAAGGAGGCCGGTGCCCAGGACGAAGTTCACCTGATGAGAGAGTGAGAGGAAGTGTGAGCTCTAAAACTATGGTAAAACAGTAGTTCTACCTTAAAATCCCTATAATAACAATAATGATAGTAATAGAAGTAACGAAACAGCAAAATTTACTCATTGTGGACATTTTGTGGAAATGTAAAAGGACAACTTATTGGTACAAAGGTTAGCCTGAGCTAACGGGTAGCGGAGAGTTGGTTGGGCGGGAATTAAGACTTGGAATATCTGTGTGTGGGCGGAGTAAAGATCCAACATGGCGACCGCAGGCTCCGCCCACTTTAGGCTTCATTTTTGAGGTTCAAAATCCAACGGGTGACGTCACGTTGGGTTTGTCAGTAGTATAAACAGTCAGCGACCGCTCCTCACTGTAACCTACTGAGACCTAAACATTTGTTTGGAATATTAATTAATTAATGTCTTAAAAGTAAGATTAAGATCTTTCGGTATTTGGGATTAATTGGATCTAAGAAGTATAAACAAAATAAGCATCATCTTTGTTTCTGAAAAATATTATAGGGACACAGGGATTATTGCACTTTAAGTCACCAATGTGCAACAGTTTATTTTAATGCAAAACCTAGAATTGGATACGATGAAATCCCAACGTCCTCGAATGAGTATTTGTGAATTTGTTAAATTTTCATGTCATATAAAACTAGAAAAGTCACTAAGAATGAATAAACAAGTGTTTTGACCCTTCGCTACCAGTACATGGCAGACAAAAGTGTCCCCATATGAGGACAACAGGACTAAATGGACTAAAACCTTAAACTTAACGTCGTCCACACATGAGGACGTTGGGTCTCAGGAGGTTAAAGATGACTTGTTTTACTGATGACTCTTAATAGTCTATGTTATAGGATCTGGTAGTTAAACTTCTTGTTTGTTTTCCTTCTCAAATATTCAGAGTGAAACAAGCACAACATAAAAGTAACGTAAATAAAACTGCCTCAAATTTGGGATTAATTCAACACAATTTGCATTTCAAAGAGATGAAAAGAGACTTTTTAGGAGCAAACGGTCAATGACATAAATGAACCTCCCATTTATTTTAAGATATTCAAAACTCAGCTTCTCTGATTAGTTCAGTTTAGTTTGAATATGTAAGAAAGCAAACAAAATAATCACAAATAAAATAAACATAAACTAAATATTCCATCCTCCACATGTCTGAACAGGAGAGGGAGGAAGTTTAGATTTATTTTATCCCTTCTTAAAAGATCAATAATATATAATAATATTCTTGTCCTTCTTATCCTGTCAGTATAATAATAAGAAACAAGAAAAATAAAAATAAAATGAAGAAAACAACATCTAAAAGACATAAAAACAATAATAATAAATGAATAAAAAGTTAGGAATAATATTTATATTATGTATTTAATGCACGATCGAGCCTCGATTGCTGATTTCATCTAATAAAACAGATGCAGTTCATGTTAAAATGACACTTTTTCACACATTTATTGACTTGACCTTAGGAGGAAGGGATTTATTTATTATTTATTTATTTCTTTTGGTGCATGTTGACCTTAAAAATCCTAAAAGTGCTGAGGCCCATCGTGACGCGAGGCTCTTAATCTGAGGAGAGTCCCAGCAGATGGACACAGACCAAGAATCCAAAGCTCCTCTGGTGACATTCACATATAAATATAAAAAGAAGTCGCTCACATGTTCTTTCTGCAGCAGGAGCAGGAACAATGTCATCATACGTCAACTTATCACCTCGGACGTGTTTACACATGATAAGTTCTTCAAGGTTGAAGGAAACGAAGGTGCGGCGGCTTCACTTTAACGAGGTCAGACTCTAAAACCTCCTGACGTGCTCAGATTAATGTAACATTTATCACGTTTAGTGCTTTATTCCACTTACTTTGAACGCGCCGCGGGGGCAAATTTAGCCGTTCTTTGCGCCTCAGTGAAACCATAAGGCTTTTATATAAGAGTTTTTATGCAAATTAGTCCTTAAATGAAGCTCTGCATGAACACGTCCCCCCCCCCAGTAACCGGACTCTGATTTGAGTTTGTGTGTTGCCCCTACACAGGTCACGCCCCCTATTCTAATTAATTATATAATTGTTTTTACGTAACACACAGGCCAGGGGTCACTGCTGTGTGTGTCTTTTCCTCTAAGAGTGGACATGCATTCACAATGGCCGAAGGGAAGTACACAAGGACAGATGGACACTGTTAGAAAAAGAGGGGGTGTCTACTCATGGTTAAAGCTGTTGTGTTAAGTTACTTTGTGTCACTGGGGTCATTTTCTGCTACTTTGTGGTTATTTTCGGTCATTGTCGTCACTGAATCATTATTTTGTGTCTTGGTTTCCAAAGTTATCTTGTGTTTCTTTGTGGTCATTTTATGTCTTTGTGGTTATTTAGTGTTTTATTTTGTGCGTCTTTGAAGACAATTTGTGTTTCTGTGAGTTTTTTTTGTATCTCTCTGTTGTCATTTAGTGCAGCTTTGTGTGTTATTCTGTGTCTTCGTACTCATTTTGTGTCATTACCTGTCTGTCTGTGGTCATCGTTTGCATCTTTGCGTCATATTTTGTGTCTCTCTGTGGTTATTTTAAGCCTTTGTGGTTATTTAGTTTTTTATTTTGTGTCGTTGTACTAAGTTTGTGTCTCTTTGTGGTCGTTTTGTCTTTCTTGGAATTTATTTTGTATTTCTATGTGGTCATCGCTTGCATCTCTGCGTTATATTTTGTGTCTCTTTGTGGTTAGTTTGTGTCACTTGTTGTTTTTCTGTCGCTTTGTGGTCAGTGTGTGGCTATTTTGTGTGTCTTTTTGTTCCCTTGGGTTTCTTTGTATCTCTCTGAGGTCAGGTTGTGGTTATTTAATGCAGCTTTTTTGTTTATTTTGTATCCATGTCCCTTTTGTGCCATCATTCTGTGTGTTTGTGCTAGTTTTGTGTCTCTTTGTGGTTATTTTATGCAGCTTTGTGTTTTATTTGTGTCTTTGTACTCATTATCTGTCATGTTGTGGTAATTGTGTCTGTCTCTGTGGTCACATTCAATTATTTTGTATTTCTTTGTGGTCATTTTGTGCACGTTTTCATCATATCTTGTGTGTCATCACTGTTATTTTTGTGTCACTGGTTATTTTTCTGTCTCTTTGTGGTCAGTATATGGCAATTTTGTGTGTCTTTTTGTCAATTTGTGTTTCTTTGAGTTTTTTTTTGTATCTCTCTGAGGTCATTTTGCATCTTTGTGCTCATTTTGTTCATCGTTTCCATTATATTGTGTCACTTCATGGTCACTTTGTGGTTAATTTGCATGTGCGTTTGAGGCAGCTGTTGTTTCACAGGGAACACTACACGCAGCAGCTCTGAGTCTCTGACTTAATTTTAGCTTTAAACCGCTGCTGTTGCTCGTTGTAGCGGTAAAAAAAAAAAGAAAAAGCAAACAACAAAGAAAGTGTGTTCCTGAGCCGACAGAGTCGGCAAATCCCTCTTTTGCCGACTCAGCTCTGGAAGAAAGACAACAGAAGGTCGCAGCTCTGCCGAATTAAATATTCAGTTTATTTTCATACCGGGAAGATGGATGCAGCTCGCTCCATCCCTCCCTCACGGGACCTGGATGTGTTTTTTCTCCCATTCATCTTTTTGGTCCGGAAAGAGAATGTTTAATACTGCGCACATCCGAGCTCCTCCACGCATTCGTCTGATAAACCTTTAATTATTCTTACGAGGCTTATTCTTAATTCTCGGATTGGATGTAATGAAGTTTTAATAGTTTTTGTTCCTCTGAGCTCGTATATATGTGTCTGTGTGAGTTTCAGACCTTGGATGGAGGACGTTTCCTCCTCATTATCAGACAGAAATAATTCAAAGGGCTGTTTGAGGTTTATTCCAGCTTTAGAGTTAAGGTTAGAATAAGGTTATATTAATGAGTGTGTGTGTGTGCATCTGTTAACAAGAGGTTGTTAGATTGTTGTGTCACCTCAGGCTCGCGTGCGTCCGTATAATGACTTGTAAAATAATCGAAGATGAAACTTTAATGACTGCCCGCGGGGGGGGAGACGAGTTAATCCTCCCCTCCTCACCAACCTTGACGCAGAACTCCCTGAGCTCCCAGCGTTTGGGCTTGCGGTTCAGGATGACCTCCTCCAGCAGCGTGGGCTGGTCCGTCAGGGCCGACACGCCCATCAGACGGTTGTACAGCGCCGTCAGCTGCCTCTCCAGGCGGTAGTCGTGCACGTACTGCAGGAAAACCTCCGTCTCCTTCTTGGTGAAGTCTGACTGGGCCCTCACCTGAAACAGGTGGAGAGGTGGCACATTTACAGCTTAATGAACTTCATGCAATTTGTTTAGTATAAAAAAAAGACCAAGAAAACTATAGGGCACTACTCATTAAAATAGTTGGAAAGTCTAAATTTGAACCAGGGGCGTCACTAGGTTTTAAAGACAGGGGGGTTTAGCCCCCCCCCCCCCGGGAGATGCACAGGATGTGAGCGAACGTAGCATGTTAGCACAAAATGTCCCAAACAGCTAATGAAGGCTAGGAAATCTGCATCGATCAGATTTGATTGATTCCTCCTATGAATTTTTAATCTAGGAAAAGTTTGTGGTTTTGTTTAAACAACATTTTATTGAGTTTCTAAACAGGACATAAGAGTTTGTGTAAGAAACATAGGAAACTGGTCACTGGATCCTCACTAGTTCTGTTCTACTGAGACTTAGCGACTCGTGGCTGCACTCGTATGTATTTAATACGTGCATCATCGACAAACACTTCATCATGTCGCTGCGTAAGTTGCATGTTGCGCTGTTACAGTCCCTCCTGGTGAAACCAGAAGTGAAGCCACTTTGGATTGTTTCAGTCTCTCTGCCATTGTGTCTTTGTCGTCATCATGTGATGTGAATGATGTGTGATTCTCCTTCTTCTTTGGGTTTATGGCGATTGTTTAAACAACTTTTAGGTGCATTACTTTCCCCTACTGGACTGGGATGTAAAGATCTGGCACAAAAAGTATCGATAAGCATGAAGGCTAATGATGATGATGATGAATTGAACCAGTTGTAATTTAAAATGAGAGTAAGTTACCAAATATGGTTCCTTGCCCCATAATCAGAATCAGAATTACTTAATTGCAAAGGAGTAACTTTTCATTACAGCAGCTCCTACTCAGAGTGTATCAGTGCTCAGAACAAAGAGCAATGTAGGGAATAAGAATATGTGAGAATAAGTAGGAAATTAGAATAAGAATGCACACATGTAAAAATATATATACATAAAAAAATATCTACAAATATAAGTGAACATGAGTTATTTCTCTGTGATAGCATTGAAGCATTGAATATGGGGTATTGCACATAGTTATTAAACAGAAGGCTTAAATGGTCCTTAACAATCAAATAACTGAAACATCTGCATCTATAATAATGTTGTCTCTCTCTGTTGTTGTTTTATAGTAATTTTTAGCATTTTGTGACTCTTTATGTTTGTTTTTATTGAAGTCATTTCACTGTCCTTCGTCTCACTATTGTTTTCTGTCTCTTTAGGCTCATTTTCTGTCACTTTCTCATTTTGCATCTTTTTGCGATTACTTGCACCTCACATTGTGTCTCTTTGGTCATTTTGCATCTGTCGTCTTGAGGTCATTTTGTTTTAATTTTCTCCCACTTTATTTTTATTTCCTGTCTCTTCAGGCTCATTCTCTTTCTCCCTGTCTCACTTTTCCATCATTTTGTGATAACTGGCACCTACTTGAAATAAATTTCTCTCTTTTTGCTCATTTTGCATCAATTTGTGATTTTTGTCTGTCTCTCTGTGGTACTTTTAGTCATTTTGTATCTTTTTTCATGTTTTTTTTGCATATTTGTCTTCACTTTGTGGTAATTGCCTCTAATTTGTTCTGTATGGTCATTGTCTGCTTTGTTTTATTATTATCTGTGCTTATCTCACCTCTTTACAGTCATTTTTTTTTTGCCTCCTTATGGTTATTTTCTATGTCTTTACATTTTCTACATTCTTTTCATTTGTTTCTTTTCCCACACGGTTTCTAAAAATCTCTTTATGTTACAGTGGGAGAACACATGACACATGAGAACGATGTTGCTGCTGATTGGTTTGACTCTCTGTCCTCTTTCTTGTTTAGAGTTACAGTCTACGTTTCCTTCCTATGAAATAACAAACCCTCGTCCGTATCGGATAGTTTGAACTCATATTTAATCACTTTATTTCTGATGAAGAAACAATAGAAGCAGAAACTGACAATTTTAGTTTGTCCTTGAATTCATGAATCAAGAGAGACGACGTCAACGCTCTTAATTCAGATAAAATAATCCGGGTTTGCATTTCTTTTCTTTCTCTTTTTTTTTTGCCTTTTTTCCAAATTCAGACAAATGAAATGACATTTAATCAGCCGCCGACCAAAAATAGACGACATAAGCCTGTCGATGCTAAGTCTGGTAGAAACAAACAGATGCTTCGATTATACATCTGCTCACGCATCAACATTTATGTAACGCACTCAGCGCGACGAGCTCAGTCACAGACACGCAACGCTTTAGAAAATCCTTCGCCCTCACACGGCTTGATAAGAGGACGCCGGTCAAAGACAGTTTCACCTCAGGCAAGTAAAGGTGAACCGAGCAATCACACTTTGATAACTTTCATCTGATATTTTCCTCCACGCGCACACGGGTCCGTCACGACTTGAGAGGAATCTCAATAGTTAAAAAAAACGAAATTTTGAAAGAAAGATAACTGAAAATTTATGTTAGAGCTATATTCATACACAATTAATGTAATGTTAGAATAATGAATGCAGTGAAATGAATGAACTAAGCCAAAATTACACCTGAATTATGATCATTCATACCACAAGTTACTTTTTAACACAATAGCTTATTATCTGGTAAATAGCGGCAACTCCAAATGTTTCCCTTTGCTTTAGTGCAAAAAAATACAGCTGCATATAATGAACAACCATGAAATTTCTTAAGAAGTGCAAGGTGCAAGTGCAATTTCTTATTTTATCAAATACTTTCAGCTGATATCTTCAGTGTAATTTTTGCAAATTTATCCCACGGCCCAGTTCTGGCCCCCGGGCCTTATGTTTGACACCTCTGCTCTAGATAATGATGGAAGGTCATGAAAGGGATTAGTTTTTGTTGAGTTCTTGTCATCTTGAGAGTTAATAAGAGAACTACATCTATAGCAGCTTAATGCTTTAAAACAAACACTATTACTTACAGGAGAAAAGGTGACGTAAAGATTTTAAACTCTCTTTTGTTGTAATTTGTTGTCAGAAAAGTCTTAATTTGGTCCCAGAACATGAGCCGTGATCTTCCAGTTTAGCTTATTTTACAAAATTTAATGTCTGTTAATTAAATAAAATGACTGAACTAAATTGTAACTGAATAAATCACATTATGCATCTATAATAATGTTGTTTCTCTTTGTTGTTGTTTTATAGTAATTTTTAGCATTTTGTGACTCTTTATGTTTGTTTTTATTGCTTTCCCTTTGTGTCACTATTGTTTTCTGTCTCTTCAGGCTCATAGAATTTATTTCTTCAGCACACCTGCTCATGGACATCGAATGCCTGCACATGATTTGTAATATTCTCCTTTGGTTCAGCTAAGTTGACATTAGTTGAGCCTCTAGTTATCGTCCATGTGCAGTTTTCTCACCGCGGTGCCCAGCTGGTAGTAGACCACGGCCAGGTCGTCCTCCAGCCGGTGGACCTCCTGGTCGTCCAGGAGGCCGTGTCCCGACGCTCCCAGCTCCTGATCGATGCCGTCCAGGTTCTTCTTGGACAACTCGGTCTCCTCCTCGGAGGCGCTGCCTCCCAGGTACGAGCAGATCCCCTGGACCAGGACCCTGAACACCACACGGAGACACTCTTACACTTCACTCCTTTATTCTCACACCTTTAATGTGATCGACGTGTTCGGGTCTTACCTCACAGTCTGCATGTAGCCGACCGGCTCCAAAACTTTTCCAAACATCGCCATGGTTACTGAACCGTCTTCTGAGCACAACTGAAACCGGCTGCTTCTTCTACACCTCACCTCAGGTTTGCACCGACCTTCACGGTTCCTCCCCTATTTATACACTCTCCCTAACAGCCAGTCTGTCTGATAACAGCTCCACTCCAGCAGCAGTGGAGACGACAACGATACAAATGAATGAGTCTCGTGTGCACAAGATACTTTTTAAAATATTCTTCCCCAGATGTCCTCTGTCCTCTGTCTGTATGAACCAGATGAGGGGGGAAACGAGTCCAGTTTTGTTCAAGCACCGTGATCTTGGTCACTGACAATCGTCACAGACATTTCCACCCCAATAAACATAATAAATAAATAAAAATTAAAACCATTAACGTGAGCCTCAGTGAGTGTTTATTAGTGCTACATAGTATCACATTCAATACTTCTGCTACAATCCAACTACTTTTTCTATATAAGCCAATACTTTTATATTATTTATTCTATTCTATTTAACTTTTAAACAGTTCACTCTTTATTCTTGTTACTTTTCTGCCCTATATATACTGTAAACTGCAATTTCCCCATTGTGCGACTATTCTATGAATTAAACTGCAGAGATAAAACTCTAATCTGTCTTAATCATGATGTTACAAAGTGAACTGACTGAAAGTTTTATAGAAATGATATTAAGGTTTCTGGGTGTCACATTTAAAAGTTGAAACGTATTCTATTGATCTATTTCATGCTTTACCTGCCTTATTTAAAACCACCACACAATTCCTAATTTCTCAACCATTATAAATCATTACCATAACTGATTTCCTGTTTGCCTGCAGAAAAAAAGCAAACAAACCTGTGTTTCAGTTTAAATAAACTTTAATCTGAACACAAAAAGCTGCACAAACCTTAGAGATGGTAGTAATTTATTTATTTTCTGTCATATGAATTATAATCACAAGTGAACCACGCAGAGTATTCAAGTTATTTCATCTAAATCTCAGTAAACTGTTTGGAGGACACACGGATTATTGAAATGAAGCGACAGAACAAAATCCTGAAGATTATTTAACTCCATCATTTCAGGGCCATGTATGTTTAGAAACATCCGACAGATCGCTGCCGTTAATTAAACACTAATTTTAAGTGCAGAAACAAACGTTTGCAGAATAGTGAAAATGACAGTTGCTGCAAAAGGTTCATGTAAATGTGTGGACAATTTAAAGCATATTAGGTTTTCTTAGGAAAAGACTGTGTGGCCAGAAAAAGAGAAAATATTTTATGCACAACACCATTTAAAAAATAAAAAAGAAGAGGCAGTGACAGGTGTATTGTGCTGGTTTATGAAAGAAAAGTTAAGAAGTAAAATGAAAGCGATGCCAATTTAATTTCAAATCTTCCAAGAGTTGAAACATTTAATAAATAAAGTTTCACTGAATGTTAAATACTGGACGCTCAAATTAATTCCAGTCACTTTGGGGATTTTCCCACTTAAAACACAACATTTTAGGAGCAGACAACAATGATCTTCAAAAATAACTGAGCATAGTCATTGACAAGTCCCAACTATCACCGTAGGGGGCGCCAGTGAGACAGTTTCAAAATTAAATCGTAGAAGAAGAAGCAGATGCGGAAGAAGGCGCCAAAATCGAAAAGTGTTTTTTTTCCTGCTAGCAGAGAGAAAGCTAAACACTTCTCCGAGAGTTAAACTTTAGGGATTTTACTAACTTGAAGCGCTTACCTGAAAATGGACCCGAGTCACCCAACAACACAGTTCTTCTCCAAACTGAGAAAACTGGCAGCGACTCTTGAGTCAGAAACTGCCAAACTTCAACACACCTTTGAAAACCGCCACAAAGAAGCTGACAGCGGTGAGAAACACACCGACAAACACACACCTGTAGCCCTCATTCTTCAAAGTAGTCTAGTCAGCTTGTATTAATGTGTTTCTTCTTATTTCAGAAACCACAGCGAGAGCAATGAGAGGATATCATGAACTGAACGCGGACATCGGGAACCTGAAGGTACACCAGACTCCATTCATTTATCTGTCATTTTAAGGCAGCGACATTATGAAACGTTACAGCTTTATTTATCACATTCCCATCTATAATTTATCTTGAATACGGTAAATATTACAGTACTCTGTATGTTCAAGTTACGCGAGTCATTAGGTTTCTGACAGAAAATGCGTTACTTTAGCAGAAGTACCAAATTAAAAGTACTAAAATACAAGTAGGAGTTCTGCATAAAAAAATCCTGCTTCATTAAAACTATAACTACAAATATGAGATTTTAAAAGGTTTTATCAACATTAAAATGCTCATACACGGCAGTTTTACTGAAATATCACTAGTTATCTTCTTAATAAACAACATGCGGTGAGTTGAAACATAAATTAATGTTGTTTACAACTCAAAGATATGGAACATGACATGTGGCCTCAACTACAAATCATTGACAATTAATCATCAACAATTAAATAGATATTAAAGTGTAACAGTTATGACATGTGATACCTTAATAAGTCTTTTATTAAGCAATATGAAGAACCACGTACACTATAAATCCATAGGTCTGAAAGCAGAATACTGATGAACTATGGTCTGTAAATATTCAGGGGCAGATCCAGGATCAGTTGTCTCAGCAGAAAACTCGGGTGAACGAGGCGAGCGATTTCATTAAGTCCTGTAGAGCGATGGAGATGAAGGTCTCTAAGGACATCCAGACAGTGAGGAGACACTGGGAGAAATATGGCTACCAAGCTCCTGGCAACACCCAGCGGCCAAACAGTAAGTAGCCGTTATTATCATAACGATGTTTACGGCTGCAGATTGTCTCACCAACATCATCTACTGACGTATACAGAGACGAACGGTCAGGAGACGGACGCTGACGGTGAAACTAACTCGGAGGAAGACGAAGACGGATGCCAGGAGGAGGACGAGGACCAGGATGGACACTTCTCATCACCTCCAAAACCAGAGCAGCCCGTCGGTGATGTCCTGCAAACCCCGCAGCCCTCCGACTTCGGCCTGTCGGACATCCAGCTGAAGCGGGCGCTGGCCGGTGGGGCTGACTGGTGTCCCGAGGCGCCCCCCATGCCTGAGATGAGCCTCCCGCACCCTGCGCTCAACACGCCGGTGCCGCCCATGGCCATGACGCCCAAATGGGCCCTGCGCATGGACGACGACGAGCTGCAGACGCCTCAGATGCACGACTTTGGCATCGCGGAGAACACAATGTGTCTGAACAACGACTTCACTATGGCTTTGTTCCAGAAGAACGTTGATAAGCCCAAAAGGTAGAGCAAATAAACCCCCACGTAATGTAAACAATGCACATGTTTGTCTATATCGACCTCTACTGGCAACACATGGAGTTGCAGGGGCATGTTTTTGTTGCTTCATGAGTGTCTCTTCTTCTACAGAGAAACACAAGACATTCCTACACCAGTGAATTCTATTATGGAGAATTTGCAGACAAAAGGTAACACATATATTCAGATCTATAACGTTGGCTACGGCGTCTCTGTAGCCCAGACTATAGCCTGAAACAATCACTACACATTGCAGCGATGCAGACAACAAAGGTCTGAAATGCATTTCCTTGACTTCTGACAAAATTTATATTTAAAACTTGATGCATTTTCATCCAGTAGATATTATGATCTTTTCTCCAGCTTTTGTCAGTGTTCTTATTATGGCTTGTAATTATAATTAATGATCTTTTTTTGTGGATGCTGGGTCAGATAGTGGCATTTAGGTGATATATATATATATATATATATATATATATATATATATAGTTTAAAAGGAGTGTTAAAAGTGTCTATCTCGGGCTGATCATGATGGCTTTTTGCAGATGGAATGAAGGCTTTTTTTTTGTAGATGTTTTTCTGGACCAGTGGAGCTTTGTGCTTCTTGTCTGATGCCAGTAACTGGAAGGAGTAAAGCGATGGGTATCGTTAAGGTTTTATCCAACACTGGTGCCCAGCTGGTACTTTTGAAGCGGTGCCATTAATTAATGGAAAACATACAAAGTTTGTCCAAAAACGAGTCCTGTTTTTTATTTTTGAGGCGTTTTGTGATGTGCAAGTTGAACAGAATAGTAATTTAAATAGTAATTTAAATTGGAGGTTCTGTATTAAACTTAGCCTAGTGCTGTTTATAAATATACATTATTATTATTATTTTGCATTCAATATTAAGTTATTCAAATAATACACAGGTTCAAATATATATTTTATTTCAAGTATGTGCAACAGTAGCATGACTGTGGAACTGCTATAAACATAACAAACCAAGCTGGTTTATGTATAATTAATTGTAAAGTGTCAAGTTTTAACGTTAAACATAGTTACATGTAGTAATAACAGAGAATCATCACTAGTCATTCTGGCCTCAGTAGTTGGTTGATGGGAGCGAGTTGCTGCTTCTCCTCCTCTAATATTTCAGCATGTGTCTGGGATTTCACTTGGAGATTGAAGACGTTCTCTTGTGGGGAACCAGGCGGAGTCGGTGTATAATTTGCGGCCTTGTGATTGGCTCAGCAGAGATAGGGGCGGGGCCTAGTGTGTACAGGAGGCGTAGATTGACAGGTCTAGTGTTTGTGCACTGTTGAGGTAGCTCCTGTAGAAGTGTTGACTGAAAGTCTTCTGCCTCCTCTGATCCCTTTACTAAAATATGTTGGATTTATATTAATCTGTATGTAAAGAAAGTAAAATTTGTATATATATATATGTAGATATATAGATATAAAAATGTGTAATTAAGCAAAGATTTTGTCACCCCCCTGCAGTCTCACCACAGACCCCACAGGGGTCTCAGACCCCCTGTTGAAGACCTATGATCTAAATAATATAAATACAACGAAGACTAACAAATAAATTAACCCGTATAAAATAACATTCACAACAGTCTGTCATAATTAACATAATAAAACCGATGGCGTGGGGTCGAAGATGCTACATTTCTCAGATTTCATTCTATGCGTCGTCAGATGTTTAATCAAATTCCAGATGTTACATTTCCTATTTTTGAGGTGAAGTTCAGACAAATGTTTGACCTTAGGTTCACTTCCATCCATGCAGGTGAAAAACTGATGTGATGCACAGTAACAGATCTAAGGTGACACTAATTGCATCAATATAAAGCACTAGAACCTGTGTTGCTATTTGCTCTGGTTTCTCCCGTTTGCATCAGCACCGATGTCGTTATGATACTGAGTATCGGTACCTGAACCCTGGAGGGGATGAGAAGTTTCCTCTGTGATCATTGAGGCTGTAAACTTCACATGCTATGTTTTTTTTTGTCTGCAGCTAATATCTTAGAGTCCCCGGAGATGCCTGTGCTTTCTACCCTGGGTTTCAAAATAAAAAAGTCCAACGGTCAATGCTCCCCACCTGCACAAGCCGGTGGCGTCCCAGAATCCCCCCATCGCCCCGGCAACCTGCCTACGTCCCCCGAGGTCCCCGTGTTTCAGACGCCGTACATGAAACGACTGGTCAGCAGCAAGAAGGTAGAAAGGAGGAGTGTGTGTGTGGAGCGTTAAGTAGATTTATTTTTAAATATCTACGGGTATAAACTCTTCAGTCTCCCGTGTTTTACAGCGGCAGCTCGAGCCCGTCACTATACAAACCTTTGATGAAAGCCACAACTTCGAACTTCCGACGCCACCTCGTAACGGGACGACCGGCTCCAAGTGTAGCTGGGAGTACGACGTGCCGGAGATTTCCATCCTGGGTGCGGACGACAGGAAAATGCCCGAGATGCCAAACCTGGAGTCTGTTTTAGGAAATTCTTTACAAAGCGTAAGATCTGAATCCGAATCGCTTCAGTTTAGCTGTTATGTTCTAATCAAAGATTAGCTGTTAAAAGACTTTGTTTTCCCGTGTGCAGAAAAATGCTAAAATCCTGAAGATGAGTGAGCATGAAAAATTAGCCGGGGACCCTGTTATCAGCAGTCTGGAGCTGGACGGACCCACCCAGGAGTTCACTTTGGGGACACCTCGCATCCGGACGAGCTACGACGAACCCAGGACCCCGGAGATGCCGGACCTCAGCTCTGTGACACAGGACATCTGTAAAGTAAGTTTAGTTTATTCCCATAAACAGAACACACTCTAAACTACACAAACTGTTTACTAATAGAGCCCTGGAAACATCATTTCCATTTTGTCTCTAATATAAAGTCTTTGTCCTTCATCGTTCTTCATTTTCTCCTCCTACACCTCTTCTGATTATCAGATTACTGCTTAATTCCCTTTAAATAAGCTGATGGAAAAACCGATAATTCACATTTTTCTTCTTCTGCATCATTTAAAAAGTTCACTATTGTCATTAAATCCAGAACTAAATTCATTAAATGTGTCTCACTCGTCTCTTTTACTCTGTAGCTTTTGTCTCAGGCTCAGATGAAGAGGACAGAAGTAGCTGTTGTTCAGCCAAACATCAGGGCAGAAAAAGACAGACGCAGGTAAACTTAAAGGATTTTTTTTTTATAAAATAAGTATGTAAATGCCTTAATGCTTTTGCTGTCTGCTTGGGTTTGTGCTTCTTTTCCTCCTAATAGAAGCGTAACACGTCTTCTTCCCTTCAGTCCTTCCCCACAGATCTTATCCACCGTGTCGGAGACAGAGTTCCAGAGTTTACCCGGATACTTGAGGCAGATGACTCTCAGTAACCTGAACAAGGCCGTTCTCAACATCAACAGCTTCATAGAGCAGCACGGTTGGTTGTGCAGGACACTGAGCATCTCAGCTGAACGTCTGGTCCAAAGTAGAGCTGTAGTTTCAGATTAATCTTTCTAAATGTTTCCATATTTTTCCACCTGCTGTGGGATAAATTAAAGGATTATTTTTGTCAAGTTTTGCCTTGATTTCTCCACTTGAAAGGAGAAAGATGAGTCTCTGCAGAGTTAAACTAGATTCCACTCAAAGGACCAAACACTTTCTTCTTTATATCCATTTATTTTCAGTTGGTTAAAGGTAAATGCAAACACTTATATTAACTTTACTCTCAACTCTCAGATGTTTTGATCCTAAAAGCTCGATAAAAATGCATCAAATGAGCATCAAATCAATGGATTTAATTATATAATCTAATCTCTATGAAGAATGTGCAATTAGAAATAAGATTTTACATAAAAAGAGAATCAAATCTGGTAAATAAATAGTAAACAATACTTTAGAATGATCCTACAAAATGTGTGAGAACTCAGTATTTACTTAATAATAGTTAATTTTATTTAAGAAGCGCCTTTCAAGTCACACAAGGACACTTTACAGAAAGGAACAGACGAATAGAACAACAGATAAAAACATCAATGGACACATAAAAATAAAACGACATTCAAACATCCAAATACAAGAAACATATAATAAGCAACATTCAAGCATTGACAAACAGACAGTAAGTCTAACATTTAATAAAACAGCATCCATTCATTCATTTACCGTGCTGGTTATTTTATTTTTTTTACACTAAAATGGTAAAATATCTCAGATTTCATCAGTTTCTGGTTGGATTCCTGCACCATCCAGTCTGTCACATCAAATTCATTCACTTTAAGTCATCCAGTGTTTGGAGAATATCTCTCCTGCCTCATCTTTCCACCATTTTTCCACCAAGTCCTCGTCCCTGCTCTTAACAGATCTCACCTTTAGTAGCTCTAAGATTCTTTACCAGGATCTACTCTCAACTTAAACATCACGATTCTAACAAATTTCTTAGAATTTGTCGAATAATATTTAACCAACAACCTCAATTATAAACTATTTAGAGCTGCTACCTTCCATTAATGTCTCTGAGTTAGAAGTTGTCTGATTTCTCTGCTGTTGTGTGGCGCCCCCTGCAGGACAAGCTGCAGACTTCCAGATGGAGCAGCTGAAGAGCATCATCAGCGTCGGCGCCAAAGCCCCCGTTTACATCCTGTGTCTGACTGAGCTCCAGAGGCTGAAGCAGGTGGGCGGAGTCAGAAACACGTCCGTGTACAAACTCGTCACGCACAACTAAAGGTTGTGAGACCGACAATAATCTCACCCGGATTCAGGAAAACACTGAGTCTTTTAAGAAATCTAATTTATGTGCACGTTTAATTTCAGTCTCGTCTGCTCAGAACCAGAAAACGCAGGTCGCTAGTTTTAGGTTATAAATAGTTCTGGTGCATGTTGTGACTCTAAAATGCATTTAGGTTTTTATGTGTATGAAAACAGTTTATAGTTAATTCACAAGATATTTCAAAACACAATATGAAAGCTGGTTATCTAGGTATATAAGTGTGTAGTACAGTATGTAAGATACCGACATAACTATAATAAATATACAACTCTTGATGGATAAAAACCTCCTGATTTACAAAATCCACCTGTGTTAAGTGTAGAACATGTTTAGTGGGTGTTCAACAACAGAAATGCACTAACAACACATCCAACAGTAATTGTGTTCAAGAATCTGTTTTATTTCACATTGATGACCAGTGTTTAATGTCGTAACATGTAAACTTATTCACCACATCTCTTCATGTGTTTCCTCGTGTTTCCTCCTTGTATTTAAGATGTAAATTGTGTAAATAAATTATATTGACCTCGTTTCTTTTGTTCACTTTTTATCTGATGTCTTCCTCCTTGTTCCGTGCGATAAATAAAGGATGATATTATCTTATTATGCTGCAGCCAACGATTATTAGTCTTATTTGATTAGTTGAGTAGTATGTGAAATGTCAGAAAAAATAATGAAAAGCAGGAATTTACTGACAATCATAACAAATATTCACATAATAAGTGTGGATCTCTGAATGGAGGAACTTTTCTACCAATAATAACAAAATACATGTCAGTTATTGCTCTGGCAATCAACTGTTAATTAATTAAATAAGCTAATTATTTGGCTATACATTGCTTTTTGTTTTAGGAGTGGGTTGTAATTGGGCATCAGAAAGCTTCATTCAGAATATTATGTCTATTATTTAGCTTGTAAATCTTTGTATATAATACCTTCTTTGCACTATTATAGCTGTACATGCTATACTTGTGTTTGATTTGTACTGAAAAGGAGAAGCAATCTGTAAAATGACAATAAAGGGTATTCTATTCTATTCTATCTATTCTATTCTATTCAGACATTATAATATCATTTTATTGTCAGGCAAATATCATAAACAGCTAGAATTTATTTAATTTGTCTAGATAGATAGAAAATATGCCAAGAAAATAAGCCTGGACTTCTGCTATTTTAAATTTTATCTCTGATATTATTATTATTTTTTTTAAATCTTATGTTGTTTTACTTGTTTTCTGCCTCATTTTATTAATCCCCTAAATGTCTGTGAAGGTTCTCAGTCATCCAGGTCATGGTAATCCAAAAAAGCCAAAATATTCAACGCTTTTTTGGATAATCCCCTAAATGAGCGCATTGTAATGACGTCACCCGGAACCCGCCCAATCAGACCAGTAAATGCAAACGACTGTTGATGACGTTGCACTTTTTTTCCCTTTTTTTTCTTTATTCTTGTCCCTACTCTGGTCGGCCGCCATTTTGGGAGTCAAAACATCCCCCCCTCCAGCAAAACAGCAGCGCCCACGTCCACGCGTCTCCGTGGCCTTACTATGGTTCACACCTGTGTGGTGGCAGGCTGCAGGAACCGACGGACACCGGGGACCACGTTATCCTTCTACCGCTTCCCACGGGACCCGGAGAGGAAGCAGCGCTGGATAGAAGCCGTGAACCGAGAGGGCTGGGTGCCCAACGACGGCAGTCGGCTGTGTAGCACTCACTTCATCTCAGGTAGGACTGCAGCTCCCTGCACCTGAAAAGGTTTGTTTCAGTCCTGGTCTCATTAATATTCATGCAATAATATATATATATATTTGCAGCGTCTTTGTCTTTAGTTTAGGTCCCAGTGGAGAATTAGTTTTTATATTTATATATTTTTTTTGTTTGCATTGATGCCGTGTCACTTTTAACCCTTTATAATTCACTCATTGAGATACTTTAAATGCATTTCAGCTGTAGAGTGTTAAGCGTAGGGAACATGCATCAAACATAAAGTCCGCGGACCAAAACCGGACCGTCATAGGGTCTAATCTGAGCCGCAGCATGAATTTGCAAAGTGCGAAAATTACATGTCAAACTGCATTTTTTTTCTTAGTGAAAATAACTCATATCCTTATTTATTTATTTATTTATTTATTTATTTTACTGTTTTAGGAACAGACGTGGACAATACGCAACAGTTGCTGTGTTTTCATTCCCCCTAGAAATGCGTAAAACCTAAATATCGCAATAAAAAAACACCTACATTACTAATAACCTCTGAAATATCTAAAAAGCTAAAACATTTTCACGCTCCCGTGTGTTTTTTTCAGACGTTTTGATATAAAAGTGCATCACACAAGTGCAATGGAAACACTTTTTTTGGACATGACGCAGTGGATCATGTGACCAGCTCATTTAAAGTCCATATTCCTCAAAAGTGAAGTTTCTCTGGCCTCACGAGTCTTCACAAGTCACAAGTTTTTACAAGAGTTACAGCTTAGTCGTAAACATTTGTACTTGTATTGAAATTTCAGAAATGTTGCTTTATTTTGCAGAAAAATGTAATGGAAACACAGCTAGTGAGACCCAGGACTAAACAGCACAAATTGCTCTTATTCTTCTTAAGAAAACTTATTGTTTTTAAAGGATAGTTTATTAAATGTAAACATTCACTTAATTTACTTGTTCTTCTTTGCATTAAAACAAATGGAAATAGTCTGGAGTTGCCGAACTAAGAGTTTTAAGAGGTTGACACGTCGGTTGTACGGCATAAAAAGACTTGTTTTACGTTGTGTTTTGGATCATTAGAACATTAGACACTTAGACACTGAAATGCTTCATTCATTCATTTTCTTTCTCTCTTCACATGCAGGTAAACAGGTGAAAAATCCCCGTTCACCAGATTATGTTCCTTCTGTGTTCACGACAGCTCCCCTGTCCCCGGAGATGAAGGAGCCCGGTGCCTTCGAGGTCCTGGACAAGCAGGAGGCGCGCGTGGAGGCGGCCAACGCCCTGTTGTTCCTCCAGGGTCAGGGCAGGTCCTCGGCGGACGCCCAGAACCAGGCGCCGCCTCCCGAGGAGAAGGAGCCGGAGCCGGAGCCCATCGCGGAGGAAAGCGCCTCGTCCTCCGTCAGCGACGAGGACGAGGACGACGACGAAGAGTCCGTGTGCGACAGCAAGAAGGGACGGTTTGCTCAGACGTCCGACGCCCCGGTGAACTTCGACGACGTCCTGAAGGCGCTGAGGAAGGAGAACCAGACCCTCAGGGAGTCTGTGGAGAAGATGTCGCTCTCGGAGAACTCCTTAAGGAACGACGCGGAGAAAGTGAAGTTTTACACTGGCCTGCCCAACTACTTCGTCCTGGAGACGGTCATGTGGCTGCTGGCGCCCCACATGGACGCCATGAAGAACCTGCGGCTCTCCAAGTTCCAGCAGCTGCTGCTGACGCTGATGCGCCTCCGCCTGGACCTCCGCAACCAGGACCTGGCCTACCGCTTCGGCGTGAAGGTCGCCACGGTGACCAGGACGGTGCACCGGATGGTCAACATCATGTCCTCCACGCTGGTGCCGACGGCCGTCTTCTGGCCGTCCCGGGCCGAGCTCAGGAAGAACCTGCCGGCCGCCCTGCGCGCCTCCCACCCGGACTGCGCCGTCATCATAGACTGCTTCACGGTGCCCTTCGAGGAGCCGGTCTCCAGGGGCAACCAGCAGCAGCAGCAGCAGCAGCAGAGGACGCCGCCGTCGCCGCCGAGCTCTCAGGCCGCGGGGGCGAGCCCCAACGTGCTGAAGTACCTGATCGGCGTCGCCCCGCAGGGGGTCGTCACCTTCGTCTCCAGGGGGGTGCTGGGAAACGTCAGCGACAAGAGCCTGGCCGAGGGCTGCGGCTTCCTGTGCAAGCTGCTGCCGGGCGACGTGGTGCTGGCGAGCCGCGACCTGGACATCGGTGAGTCGGTGGCCGCCCGCGGCGCCCTGTTCAACGTCGCGGGGCCGAGGGCGGAGGGCCCGCCGCCGGCCGACGTCGCCTCCTCCTCCTCCTCCTCCGAGGCGGCGGCGAGCGTGCAGAGGCACGTGGAGAGGGTCATCTCCATGGTGAAGCGGAGGTACGCCATGCTCACGGGCCCCGTCGAGAGCCCCTTCACCACGGCCTCCGAGCGCACGTCGAACCTTTCCACCTTTGACAAGATTGTACAAGTCGCCTGTGCCTTAAACAACCTGTGCATCTCTGCTGCTCCACTAGAGTGATTCACACGGTGCTTCTTAATGATTCCCTTTACTGCTCCGGACGTTTCTTTTTTTGTTTTTTTTCCACTATATCCATGTGTCAACACTACGTTATTACTACTCCCTGTTATCTGAGTCGCTTTGTACTTGGTGGTAGGAGCACACTTTGCTGAGATGTAGTGTCATTAAGTATGCAACTGGCAGAGGATTTTATTTTTTTATTTAATCTTCTGGTGATCTCTGTTTTAAATGTCTCCTCGTCGGCCTTTTTTTCTAAGCGCTGACGAGTTTAAAGTGTGAGCGTCGTGGGCAGCAGGTTCCTATCGATCCAGTTTTTTTTTTCCTGACGTTACAGCAGCTGAATTAACTGATTGCGGGTTTGTCAGTTGATCCGGTTTTTTGTTGCTTACCCAGTGGAAAAAAAAAATAAAAAATAAAATAAAAATAAGAGTGTGCACGGCGCGAAGATGTATGAAGCTGATTAAAATGAGAAGAGTAGCATGTTTTGACTGAGTTCACCGTGCAGGGACAGAAACGCTCTGTGGCTTTAGCAGGAGTCGGAGGGATTACTGCGTCTAAACTTGCCTTTCTTGGCACACGTCTTCGCCAGCCAGGTAGATTTTTCAGCAGATAGAAAAGAGACGCCGCTCTGACAAACCTATTTTTGGTTTTAATTTATCTGCTGCGCCCTCGTAGGAGCACACCTCATTTCCAGCATTTCTTCGTCGACTGCACATTTCGCGATCTGCTGGTACCGAGGAATTTTTTTTTATTTATTTAATTTTTTTTTTTTTATACCAACTCAGCAGCCCTTCCTGCAGAAACTTGAACTCCAGTCTGGGCTGTATGATTTAACAATGATGTCAATATTAACCCTATAAATATACATATACATATATGTATGAAAAAAGTTGGTGCACTTTTTTTAAAGTCAGTGTTTTCCCAGAAATATTAAATATAAAAAGCTTTCTGAGAGGTTTTGCTGCTGAGGAAGGAAATAAGTGTGTTTTTCTTCCCTATAGCTGCAGCTTTACTGACGATTCATTATACGCCGACCAGCCACAACATTATGACCACCGACAGGGGAAGCGAATAACATTTAAACCATCTTGTGACAATTAAATGTTCTACAGGGAAACTCAAAAAGAACATCAGAAGATGTTGACCTGACGTCCAAATTCACTAAATCAAGTATCTGTGGGATGATCCACAGAGCCCCCCCCTCCCCTGGAAGCCCCTGGAAGATGGTCATAATGTTATGCCTGATCGTGTATATGCAACCAAAATCATAAAGGATCATAACAAGTGAATGAAAGAGGTGTTTTTGATGAGTTTGTACATTTAAAGAGCCATGGATTTGTCCTCGTCGGGTTAGTTCTGACTCTGTTTGGTTGTTTCCAAGAAAAAGTCAATGCAACGTTTAATCAAATGCAAATATCTTGTCCCCCCTCTTCTGGAAAAACAACGTCTTTCATTGTCCTGTGTCGCTGGTGCCTTAGTTTTAAAAACTATTATTTCACTTTTGAATCACACACTAACTTTAAACCTTCGTGTCCTGGTTTTGCTGCAGGAGTCGATTGTTGACCTTTTGTTTGTGTGCGTGCGTTAATTAATTAATGTTCCCATTAGTTTTAATTAATATGTCGTTATTGGGCCCAACCCTTATTGTTATCAGCCACAACGTTATGACCACAGACGGGTGATGACGCTGATTATTTCGGGACATTTTCGTCCTCGAGGCTGGATTTTTGGATTTTAGCGAGTTGCTTTTGAAAAACTAAATGACTGGAGCATCGACAGATCTGCAGCTGTTGCTCGGTGTTTCCCGGCCGGCAGCCGTCACGGGTGGTTCACGGCTCACGGATCTGACCCCTGTCTGCTGCTGAACGGTCACGTGAGCATCAGAACCACGGAAGCAATGGAGGAAAGTTCGCCTGGTGAACGAAGCACATTTCCTTTGGCTTATCTGGGCGACGCCTCCTCGCTGGTTACCGTGGAGATGGGTTGCGAGAAATGTTGAGGTGGTGCTCTGTCTGGAAGTAACGGCCACATAAATGCCAGGATGCGTCGTTAATGTCGCTCCCTTCACCCGTTTGTGGTTTTAATGTTGAGGCCGTAACTTGAGATTTAAAATGACACCGTTCTGTGGATGTTCTCATTAATTTTTCATGTGCGTTACCTTTTGTGCTTCCTTAAACTCCCCCTTTTTTAAATATAATTTTTAAGTAGCCACACTGGATGTCACGGCTAAAGTCCTTCAAACAAATCAAAGTTAATCAGCAATACTTACGCTTGATGTGTTCCCTCAGTACAGCATGTTGTCTTGATGAACACACACACACACACACACTCTGAAATCTCTGCAGACTGTTTTTTTTTTGTTTGTTTTTTTTAATAGAAAATGTTCTTGTTCCATTTGTTGCTGCAGCACTTGTTGTGTATGAGACGAGACCAAATACCAGTGGTATGAGTAGTTTAGATTGTGAAAGACGGTTTTCATTTGCTTATTTTAAACTTCTTGATGCTTCCACTGAGATGAAAGCTGTTCGTCACTACATATTCGCCTTTTATCGTTGTTATGGGTGCATGTGCTTCCATGATGTGTATGTAACCACTAAAGGTTTAATTATTCTTGTTTTTTTTTTGTTTAGTTTTAATATTTAATATTCTGTGACTGAAAAATTAAAGTTTGGGGGAAAATGCTTCAGCCCTGTTGCTGCTTCTTTAATGCTCGGTGCAGGATATCTGAGGGTGTTGTACAAATATTTGTTATCTGTGTCGGCCCATTTTATTCGCTGTCACGCTGATTGATGGTTTTTGGCTCATTGGTAAAGATTCCTTCCAGTGCCAGAGAGGAGTGACTGACTAATGCAATGCACTCATATTTTATAATTTATCAAAGGGAGAAATGCTTTGCAGGAAGCTCCGCCCTGAATATGCACCAGCAGAGAGGAGGAAAAGCGAAGAGCTCTCACTCTGTTGCTTTTTTCTTTGGCGAGCGGCAGTGATTTTAATGTTGTTTCTCATGGATACTTATTGGAATAATTCTGATAAAGTGTGTTCAATGCGGCTCAGAGATGCCTCAGTGTTTTATGCCCAAAAGGTTAAAGTAAAAAATTTTGACCCAACAAAAAAAAAAAAAAGTCAGGATTTGGAGAAAACCAAAAAGTTATGACTTTTTTTCAGAAAACATTTTTTGTATTCAATATATAATTTATTCTCTGGAAAAAAAATATGTCATTCACTTTTCAGAATTCTGACTTTCAAATAAAAAAAATCGTCAAAATGCAGTTTTGCATGCAATATTTAACTTTTTTCACAAGTTTTGCTTCCCCCTCATCAACTTTTGTCTTAAAGTCCAAACTTAATAAAAACATAATAAAATAATAATAAAAATCTGCATTTGCCCCTTTACAGTTGTGTCATTTTTCTAGACATTCTGACTTTATCCTCATAATTCTTTCTGTTCGTAGACATAAAATCATGACAAAAATATTCAGGAGGATTAGGACTCAAACGTCTGACCTATTTTCAGGCTTATGAGTAAATACAAGTTTCTTTCTGCTAAATATCACATTTTTCTGTTTTCTTTGTCACAAAAACAAAAACAGGCAATAAAAAGAAAAATTGGTCAATTATTAATTGCTAGTAATTGGATTAATGTGACTGATACACTTACCTAAGATATTACTCTAGATCAAATTTTATTTTGTCTTACTTTTTACTTGTGGTTGTTAAAAGTGTTTTATGTGCAACTAAACTACTGTTACCAAACAGTTTCCTCCTCGTGGATCATTAAAGTCTAAGTTTATATGTAAACCTATAAAAATTTCCAGTTATCACAAGAAAAACAACAGTAAGAAAACTCCTGGTTTTGTTCTGGCTTCTACCCGTTTGTCAGGTTTCGGTGCCAATTGTAGGTAACGTTAACACAAAGCTCTGTAGATTTACTTTATGCAATGGTTTAGTGAATTATCTTCACTGTGTGAGCTCCATCACTATATATATGTATATGTATATGTATATATGCTGTATATAGACTGGATTCAGATTTTCTTCTAATGACACTGCAGATAGTGACTTTAACTCCTCTCTGCAAGAGCATTAGGATCATTCCTATGAAAAAAAATTAGAGGAGGTAGATTTTTTTTTCCCATCATGTGCTTTGAGAAAAACGTTGATATACTTTTTTCTCAACATTTCAAGTTTTTTCTTAAAGTGCATGAGGAAAGAAAATCTACCTCCTCTGGTTTTATTCAAGTTATAGTCTCAAAAAGTCGTTTTTTTAACATTATATTTTGACTTTGTTCACGACTTTTTTCTCAACATTGTATTTGTCAACATTGTATTTCGACGTTTTCTGTCAACATTATTTTGAGTTTATTCTCAAGTTTTTGTCTTGACTTTTTTGTCGACTTCGTATTTTTTCGACTTTTTTTTCTCGTTTTTTTTCTTCACATTGTATTTCGACTTTTTTTCCCCCTCAACTTCTTTTTCTTGACATTAGATCTTGACTTCATTCTCTGCTTTTTGTCTTGACATTGTTTTTCGACTTTTTCTCAACTTTTGGTCTTGACATTGCATTTTAAGACATAGCACGATGAAAAAAAAAAAAAACCTCCTCTCATTTTTTCTCATGCACGGTCCTAATGACGTCGACTTTTTTTTTAAATCAACTTTTCCACTTTTTTTTCCCTCGACATTTCTTCTGTTTTCTGTAGGAGCATGATCCTCTCATTTGTTGTTGTATTTTTACCCCCCCTCCCGCTCAGGGGCGCCCCCTCCTGTTTCATAGACGATCTCTGGGACGGTGCTGACGTGCGTCGGTCCGTCACGTGACTCGAGGAATGTTAACAATGCGGCGAGTGTCCAACTTTGTGCTGCGTTTCTGCTCCAGCCCGGAGTCTGGGGAGAAAATGGAGGCTGGTTTCATCACATTTAGCCCGTTCCTCCGTCTCCACTGAGCTCCTCCGACCGAGTCCACGCTCCCCGCAAACTTTTCTCAGCAAAAAACCCTGCGCTGCGCTGACGGGATTTACCCTTTGAGGAGTCCTTTGAGTTATTCTATCACATGGTAAGAGGAGAGCTACTTCTTTTTTTTTTGGGGAGGGGAGTGGTGGTGGTGGTGGAGGAACTTATTTCCATTTGTTGCTGAGGGGGTAGAAAACGTTTTTCTGCTTTAAAGTGAGGAATGCAGAAGTTGTGTGGAAGCTCCCCGGTGTTAACAGGACCGCTTCCATTTTTTATTTATTATTATTATTACTGTTTATTATTATTATTGTTATTATTCACCCCCCTCTGCAAAGGAATGCGTCTCCCAGCCTGGGATACAGTGGAGGAGGCCACCGAGCCTTTAAAGCAGGGCTCTCCAAACTGGTTCATGTCCAGGGGCCCCAGGCAAAAAAAAAAAATCTAAACCACACTGACTCCATTTTGTAACAGTTTTGCATTTAATATGCAGCTTAAACTAAACATAAAAGTCTGTTTTATTCTACTAATTATTAAAGGTAGTTGCACCTATTTGCAGGGATTTTAAATCCTAATCCAAACTCACTTTATGTGTTTATAAAGTTTATTAAGAAACTGTAATAACTCAACATGTGTGTGGTTAAAACATTTTATTTTTAATTTTTATATTATTTGATTTTAACTTTTCACTCTGCTCCTTTAAAAAAAAAAAAAAAAAAAACTGCATAGTTTTGCACTGATGCAACCATGTGTTGCGTTCAGGTGTGCTACAACTACTACTACTATTCCCAAACACACACACACACACACACACACACACACACACACACTCTTTTTCTACCTGACACACGTTTACTACGTTTAACGTCGCTCGTATCAGCCGCTGTGTTTGAACAGTCGAACAGGAGCGTGGTGTAACTTTTATTTAGTCGTTTTATGCTTCTTTGCGAGTCCTCAGGCAGGAGTTTGTGTTTTTTTTTTTGTTTTTTTGTTGTTTTTTTTGTTAAGGCCCGTTATACTTTGGTTGTCAGGCATCTGGCCACAGCTGGGTTTAATTCTGGTCCAGGCAGTTTAGAGGTATCTGTCAAGGAAGAACCGCGGGGATGACTGCAGCGGGGAAATCACCCCTGGACTGTAAAACAGATGCTGGCAGATGTTGGCTGTGTGAGCAGTGAGAGATGGAAGCTGTGATGCACCGAGGTCTGGGCGAGGATGTCTTGCTCGCTTCCTCTAATCCCGCCTGTGTTTGAGGAGGTTCGCGGCGCTGAAAGTGAACGATAAATTTCTCAGCGTGAGTCGTCTCAGAGACAGAATGTGAAAGGGAAAGTTCTTGTACTGTGAGATTCACGGCGTGAGAATGAAAGAAGAAGATGGGATGTGTCAGTGTTTGTATCACAGCTCTGGGAAAAAGCTCAGGAAACTTAAATTAGTTTTATGACTATTACTGATCTGTTGTAATAAGATCAGCCTTAACATTATGACCACCTGGATGCTCTAGTGTTGATTCTGGAAGAAGCTTTCGCCTCGGGGATCAACATGGACACTTCTTCTCCTCCCATAACCATTAGTTGCTGCGATATGAAGAAAAACAAAAACAAAGCAGTAAATAGTTTGAAATTGTTCCGTGACGTTAATGCTCTTGAAGAATCTGAGATAAGTTTCATTTTCTCTAGATTAGTAACAAACAAAAAAAAAACACTACATTGAGAGGAATCATTACAGTTGCTGCACAGTTGAGGACAAAAATGTATTTCTATTGATTTTTTATGCACAGAAGCAAAAGTTACAGATGTAACCAAGGTTCTGTGAATCTACGAAGTGTCCAAGGACAGATTTCTCTTGGTTCAGATTGAAAACAACAAGGATTACAGCTGCTGGACACTGTTTACTATTGGTTACGGGTACAGCAGAGAAACTGGAGTTACAGATGTAACCAAGGTTCTATGAATTCACAGACTCGTACAGTCAAGATCAACGAAACTGTCCAAGAAAAGCTTCTGTCGTTGAGAAAAAACTTCTGTAGCTTTAATGCGTGGACGCGTCGGTTATGAGCGTACCAGAATGCTAATGTTAGCACCTCTCAAATATCTAAAGCTAAAACTTTTTTAAACTCTCATGAGGTGGTTTTTCAGACGTATGTGCAATGGAAACAACTTTTTTTTTCGTGTTTCCCCATCACCAGAGATGATGAGATGGATCATGTGACCAGTTCATTTGAAGTCCATCTTCAGAGAATTATGAGATATCGCAAGACGACACTTAACGAGAGTCACAGCTCATTCACAAAACACCTTTTGTACGAAACACGTACAAAAAATAGTTCTTTATTGAAATTTCAGAACAATTTCACCTCTTTCTTTCTCTATCTTGGATCTCTTCTGCAGACCAGGAACATCCCTCAAGTGCTTCAGTCGTATTGTCCCCAATCACAGTCCCTCCAAACCTTCCACTTTTCCATTTTTCCTGCCTCTAACTTCAACGTTGAAGAGAAAATGGTCACCTGCTGCCTCATATCTCAACAATAACCAGATAATCAGCACGATTCGGGGGTCATAATGTTGTGGCTGATTGATGTTATTCAGAGCGCTTGTCTCTTGTCTCCCGCCTCAGTCGTCGACAGTTTTAACTTTTAGCGGACGCAGTGAAAGGAGACAGGATGTTGTGTTCTTTCCCAGAGACATCTGCCCGACAGGTTAAATGTGATATTTTTATCCTATAATATAAAACTGCTCGTGTTACTCAACACCGCTCTGTGTGGACTCCAGAACATATTTCATCACCAGCTTATTGTCCAAAGGGACAGTTATTGTCTGTCTAGGGACGAGCTGAAAGCGAGAGTTTGACCGTGACAGTATAATATAAAACATTTAAAGATTTAAAAGTGATTATGTGAGTATGTTAAAGCCAAATTCTCTCTAGTGGCCGTTGGAGGAACTGCACGTTAAAGTGATTCACCTCCAGCTCAGTGATCGTTTCCCTGAAAAAAAAATAACCTCGTCGCCTTGTTATGTTATTTATTTGAAAAGACATTCCTTGCTGGGTTTTGTTGGAAAACGTCACTGTTTTAGGAAAACTGGCAAAATACACGGGTTTATCTTTGCCCACATGTGGAACTTATTTAATAAGAAATGCATATTTTAAGTCCCAGTGTCAAACGCAGTGATATAGTATGACAGATTTTTAGCTCCACGTACATTTTTGAAGCATGAAGTGTGAATATTTTTTTTTGGGGGGGGGGGAGTGAAAGTTTCTTCCAGTTTTCAGGATGGATGTCGTCCACTCTTTAGCCAGACATTAGATTTAGAGTCAGGGAAGACCAAAGATAAGGATGAGGTTTGTTTTGGTGAAAGCTGGAGTTAAGTCTGAAAGTATGTTGTGTGGTTTTTGGTAGAGTACGTACTTCTGCTGGTAGATTTTTTAAGTTTGGACCTCCACCAACACCCGCCCTAAGCCTATTTCCAGACAGAGATCACCCATATATCTTGTTATTTTTATTTATTTTTTTTTGGTTTATTTTGGTCAGCGTAGACTGTCCCATGATTCAGCGGTTGGTATTTTTCATGTAGTTACTTGTGGAAAGGAATGCTCATTGCTCGGACACGGCGCCTAAAGCGTCGCAGGAATGGAGGCAAGAGATCCCAGAGATGGGGCAACATTTGTGCAGCTTGGCACCCTTTGGTCCCACATTACCCCGCCGCCACCCAGCAACATAAGGAAAACAAGTTTTTGTCAGTGCAAAGTTTTATCTGTACAAACAGTGAGGGCTGTGTCCTTCCTAGAGATGGCCCAGAGGGATGGAGACTCCCATGGAGGAGGCGGGTGAGGGGGTGTAGCTCGAGAGCTTTTTATGTTTGGCTTCTTCTTCCTTTGCGTCTGCTCGGTAGTAGCTCTCGGCGACACGGTTTACATCACCACCGCATAAATAATAAGAGCGCATTTTTTGGCCTTGCGTAAGACCAATGCGATCGTCAACACAGACGCTCAAGAGCCTCCTGGAGAGAGTAACAACACTGTTTAGCTTCAGTTAATAACACGTTATTTACGAGCATCATTTGCTATTTTCTCCCACCAAGTGGGAAGTCAGAGCTGAATCTGCCGAATTCAACCAAAGCTGAGCTGATTTCAACTGCAGGTTGTTTTATAAGATTTTATTTAGATTTAGCTGCATTGAATAGACTCGAGTTAAATGGACAAAATAAATCATCTGTTGCTGGCTAACAAGTGACTGGGTCGCGGCCTGATGGACATTTCTCAAAGGAAGGTTCAAATTTAATAGGATCACTTGAAGGTTTGGACACACCTTCCTAATCAGTAGTTTTACTTTTATTTTTATGGATGTGCCATTTGTTATTTGGGCTCATCCCGACATTTTTTGTAGTTATTTGTGCCAACAACCAAAGCCATTTTCCTTGTAGCATCAAAACGTCATCTTCTTCTGTTTTAATGGTGGTTTGTTAGCATCAAATTTGGCAAAAATCAAAGAAGAAGAACCAAAATGATCAAACATGTCTGCTTACTCTGGAAAATGAAGTTGCCAGAGAGCAGTTTGTAAATTGTGCAGTGTAGATGTTTGGGTAGGTGATAGTAGGAGACCATCATTGAATATTACCAAAAGGCTAATTCAGTCTTAACTAGGCTCACCTGATCATTGAAACCATTCCAGGTGGATTTTTCAAAAGGAAAACTAAGGCAGCTTCCTACCATCTATAAAACATTTATTAAGTTATAGAAAATAATTCTTGCGCATCTTCCTCTAAATGCTAAATGCTAAATGAATGTGATTAGTTGTCTGTTGGTGGGGAGGAGCCACAGTTTAGACTCATACCGTATTCCCATTTACCTTGGAGGTCGGAAGTTGGACCTGGGAATGTTCCAGTTACAGACGTTGGAAAACAAAATGGCCGCCTCCACCAAAGCTCCCGCCTTGTTCGAATATGACTTGGTGGAAATTTGGTGTGTTCGATATTTACATTTTTTGAGTGCAGAGTGAAATTTAAGTTTTTGTTTTTTAATCTTGATATTAGACAAGACTTGATACAAGACCACACGAGGATTAAAGTTTCAATTGTAGAAAAAAAAATACACTCTTAATCACAGTTTGCCACGATGGTGTTTCGTACTGTTTTGGTTTTACCAGGCTATTGTTTTTAGCCGTTGTTACCGCAACATGGGCTTGTAGTTCCCATATAAAACGTGAATATCACTGTAACAGCATTTCAATATATGTATGTGGGAAAATACTGTCTGTATGACCGATTTAATGCAACAAAAACTAATCAGAAGTGATAATAAACGGAATATTACCGGAGCTTCTAATTACTGTTTACACATGGGGCGGCCATCTTGGTAACTCACCTCGGGGGTAGTGAGGATTCTGCGAGTTTCTGAGTAGAAAATCCAACTTTGGGGGGCGTTCCAGCCTTTCCAGAACTTGGAAATTCCTACGTCCGAGTACAAATTGAATGCACCATCAGCTCTCTTTGGTACTTCTTAAAAGAATTTGAATTATAAAACTTATTCTGATTTGTTTAATATTATTGACTGGTTCATTTATCACTAATTTCAGATTCAAAGACCATCTTTGGCTGCAGTGTCTGTTTCTGCACATTCTTTAACATTACGAGGCAGTTCATTAAGTTTAATTTTATTTGTTCCCAAGCAGTCAGTAAATCTTGGTTAGTTTGTTGGTTTGTAATTAATTTAACAGCATGAAACAAAGCAGCTCCATTCATCCAACTGTGTAAAATATGTTTGAACAAACAATATGTTTGTTCATTAGTAATATCATTTGAAAACATTACGTAACTGAACAAACGGCAGCACATTCATGTGGTTACATAAATACCAGCACATTCTTTCCACCAATACTTTTACAGTAAAGGTGATAATAATAAGGAGGTGTGTGGCCCATGGTTGAGTTGTGTTAAAACAAAGTTATGAAAGTATCGATTAGTTTTGTCTGTAATGCTTAAGATATATTGTTAAAGCTGTCACATATTTGTTTAAATGTAAGCATGTGTTGGTCATTTATTTTCACTTTCAGTCTAGACAAAAATTTAAACTGACTGCAAACTAGTTTTAAAAATAATAGTGGGCAGCTCCTCTTCCTGCCAGTCGTAACTGGGCGTAAACCGAGCTCTGAAAACGTCTTAAAATATGAAATGACTCATTTACAGTCAGTCATTTTTATGTGTCAGTAAAATTCCTTTTCCTAATCTACCTGCACACTAGACTTGAAACAGAACCAGATCAATTAAAGGTTGATTGCTTAACAAAACGTTTGGAATACCAGACAAGATCTTAAAACCGCAGCCATGTTGAAACCTGCCAGGAGAGGATTGTATCTAGCATGTCGGTAACGGACTGAATTGGTGCACAGAGGTCAAATATCACCTGCCAGCCAAATGGAAATCTTCTCTAAACAAACTCGAAGCTTCTCAGTTTGACATTAAACCGAGCTGCCAGTCAGCAGGGAAGGTTTAAATTAGGTGTAACGCAAAGAAAAGAAAGAAAAGGACAAATATTTTAGTCTGACAATAAAACAAAGCAATAAATAGTTTGAAGTCATCCTGCAATGTTAATGCTCAGCAACTTTCTGTTGCTCTAGATTAAAAAATAAGAAAATAAAACCTCTACATTGAGAGGAAGGATTACGGTTTCTGCACAGTTGAGGACAAAAATGTGTTTCTATTGATTTCTCATGCACAGAAACAAAAGTTACCGATGTAACCAAGGTTCTATGAAACTGTGCAGTGTCCCAACGACAGGTTTCTGTTGTTCCAGATTAAAAAACAACAACAAAAGGGATGAGAAGAAGGATTACAGACGCTGTACAGGGCAGACACTGATTACCAGTGGTGTGGAGTACAGCAGAGAAACTGGAGTTACTGATGTAACCAAGGTTCTATGACTTCACAGAGTCAAGACTGATGAAACTGTCCAAGAAAAGTTTCTGTTGTTGAGAAAAAACTTCTTTAATGCGCGTCAATTGTGTGGTTCCACGTTCTTCTTGTAATATCTTTGCTGGAGAGGCTTCACTTGATAAAGACAGACTAGACTTTGTCCCCTCTGTGTCCTCCTTTGTCGTCAAATCGTCCATCCAGTGAGCGAGAGTGTAGGGGTTGGTGAATATAGTCCCATCAGTCAGAGACACTCACAGTCACAGGGAGTGAGTGTGTTAGTATATTCTCTAAAATATCCGTTTTCCTCGTCCATTCTTGCCAAAACAGTCCACAGAAATATGCTAACTGGACGTTTACAGACTATAGTGTTTGAGATGTTTTGCCTCCAGTTAAGCTCCGCCCCTCAAAAACCATTACACTGTTTACAAACCGTCAAGGGGTCTGTAGTGAATAAAAAAAAGCCTTTATTAGTACATGGCTAGTCTAATGAAATATCGAATAATAACAAAGCAGCACACAAAAACAACTCCTGCCTTGTCAATCTTTCTTTAAAAACAAATATGAGTGCACATGTGACTGTCTCCTCCCAGATGTAAGTGTTTTATGATTTGAACGTCATGTCCTCACGTGAGGCTCCCGACAGCGAACATGTGCGTTTATTCCTCACATCCTCCCACACCAACCGTGTGCCGTGGCAGAATGTGGAGTATGTTCTTTTAGATAAGACTCGCTGTCAGGTGGTGTTACATATCTGATCACAGGGGAGCATCGGAGGCCGACGGACGGAGGGACGGACGGACGGACGGAGGGCGGGAGGGGCCGCTGACTTGTTTTGACCCCACCCTGAAAGCTCTGCTCTCTCAGTAGGGTGTTTACTGATGACCACGCACCAGAAGTATGCAGTGACAGGGGCCGACTTGTGCAACCTCGGTTATGCATTGATGGGGTGCAGAGAGGGGCAGGTAGTGTTTAATGACCCCTGGCGTTCCTGGAACATGCATTAGGTGTGCACCGGTGTTTAGGGACTGGATTCCTGGTATTAATAGTCTCAGACTGGTCTCAGGTTGTATTTGTGACATTTTGTGACCACTTGCAACATATTTAAAATTCCAGTTCCTTATATCAAAACGAAATCTTTCTGGTCTCGTTTTCTGATTGACTTCAAGATGTTTACTGCTCAGTAGGGATGTCCCGATCGGTATGGAGGCCAATTCAAGCATTGGCTGATTAGATTGGATAGATATCAGGCTTCAGCCGAGCCTGACCTTTTGTAGTTACTTGTTTTAGACTTTGACAGATTTTTAATGATCCATGAGGGAAATTACTTGGTCACAGCAGCTTAGTTGCACATAAAAGAGTCTTAAAAACCTCAAGTAAAAAGAAAGATAAAAATGATGATTGTGAACAAATTTATAAAAGCAGTTGGCAAAACAGTGTCCGGTTGTTTGGTCAGTTGCATAGCAAAACTAAAACCAAAACTACGTCCCAGTAGCCTCAAAACATCTCACTCCTCTTCGATGTCTAGTGTCAAACCTGCCAAAAGTCGAAGAAGTAGAAGAAGAGGCAAAATCACCAGACTAAACATGTCTGAGTGAAAGTACTTCACAATGGAAAATGAATTCAGCAATTTGTAAATTGTGCAATGTGGATGTTCGGTGAGATGGGTAGTAGGAGGTTGTCATTCCAAAAAAAAACCCTCAGTAGTTGTACACTGAGACAAAGGCTGAACCGAAATACCAACAAACCCTGAATGCTGTTTTTAAATGAAGAGAAAAGTTCCCTCAAGATGGCAAAACTTGTTTTCTGGAGCTACCATTACACATGGTGCACTCGTGATCTACGAGAATAATAAATAAGATGAGAAAAGGCTTTATGGACCTACAAGGGAGAACATTTGGTTCATTCAAAGTTGGATCTTCTGATACTGAATATTAACATATTGGTTTTGGATCAGGGGACATCCCTACTGCTCAGTGTTTGCTTTGGTTTTAGGAAACAGACAACGCGTTAACTCCATCCACGTTTTAACTCCATCCTTACCTCCACAGGCGCAGAGCGGCAGCATCATGGTTTGGCTACGGGTTCCCCTCGTGATCGGCTGCATTTCCTGGAATAAGCTGGAACCTGAGCGCTGAAAGCCACACCATGGAATGCCTGTAGTAGTATCCTGCCTGCATCCACCCCAGAACCAGAACCAGAAACACAAAGTGAGACACCAATAAGGGACGTAGAGGAGGACTCCCGAACTCCGTGCGTCCGAGTCCGTTCTCCACAAGGCGCTTTTATCTATTTAGGTCAGCCAGCTTGAAAGGGATCTCTGAAGGCTGTAACGGGAGCGAGTGCCAGTTTGTGTGCGTGATTCCCTTTTTAGAGTAGGTGCCTGCCCTGGGCACTCAGGCCATGAGGCCCAAGACTTTCCCGGCCGCCCCGTATGTGGGCAACACAAGGCAGCGGCTTCAGGAGATCAAGGAGGGCCTGAAGCAGCCGGCTAAGCTGGTGAGCCAGGCTTTGCATGGAGGCAGCTCCCGCAGCGACGGCGGCAGAGGCGCCGACAGCAAGAGCGGCAAAGACACGGCCAGTCGACAGCAGCAGCTCCGGCCTCCGCAGAAGTTCAACAACTACCAGAACGCCCTGCTGGAAATCCGCAGGTCGCTCAGGCCTTTCGAGTCCGGCGCCGGGGACGTGAACCGGCAGATGCTGCAGGACCTGGTGAACACCGGCTGTGACCAGGTGAGTGAATTAGAAATGGCTACTGTTTCCTAATTAGATTTAAATATCAGTTAATTTAGAGTGGGCGGGGGGAGAAAATATCGATATGGCAAAGTATCGCGATACAGTATCGACTTAATATCGATCTTAAAAGAAAAAATCATGTTTTGACGCGATCGTGAATGACTATGAAATGCCATCAAACTTTAAAGCTGAGGTTTGGAGGCACTTCGGCACAAAGAGTGTGCAGTTTGCAAACTTTGTTTAGACATTTGGATTTATATTGTTTTTTGACTTTAATCGTCTAATGAAGTATCACTGTCATCTGATGTACAGACATGCAACTTGTATTTTAAGCTGCATTTAAACTTTCTCAGTGAACTAAGTAAACAATATCATAATATCGCAGTAATGTATCGTGAAGTTCTTGATACTTAAGTTTCAAAACACTTAAATCTAAAGCTAACGTTGGTTCCAGAGATTCGTAATCTTTCAACAGTAATTTATCTCTAGTATCTTGCATTTGTCTTTAGCTTTGTGCACCTCTTCTTTGTTGTCTTTCGTTCCTGACGCTGCTCTCAGGGTTGTAGCTTCTGTCATGTTTTGGACCCCCCCCTCCTCTCACACGTGGACCAATCTTGCAAAATATTTGTCTTGTGAAACCAGTCTCAGGAGATTCGCAGCTAGATTTCTATCGAGAGGATGCGGGAACTGGCATTAAAAACATAATCTTTCCGAGGAGTTTGTAAATCGCAGTCAAGATTTTCTTATTTATTTATTTTTTGTTGAAGTTTTGAGACACAATTTGAGACACAACCAGACGGGCGTTCCTCCGACAGCACCACTGTAAAAATAAAAGGTCGGGAAATCCAAGAGCAGATACTGGTGTCACGGTGGAACATACACACTGGTCATGCAAAGTTATTTAAGCTCAAACATACATTAACATATATATGTACAAAAAACATTAATAAATTAATTTAAAAAAATGAATAACAGATAAAAACAAATAAACTAAAAATGATATAAAGACATACAACAGAAGCAGTTACTCTGGGATAGTAGGAAACACCAAACCATTCACACAGTTTTATCCAATGTAGCAAACGAACCATTTATTGTATGTCTTAATTCTCCACTTTAATAAAACTGAGTCTATCTTTGATCCAGGAAGAGTGGGAAAGTGGTAGGAGGTGATTTCCACCTCATTAGTATTAATCACCGGGTTAATAAAGTGACAAACGCCATAAAGTCAGATTTTCAAAACAGGATTTTTTATTTTATCCTCAGCCCTAAGTCAGAATAAACTCTTCAGTATGTGAAGCATTAGTACATATTAGTTTGTTTATTTTAAGGCATATGTCTGCGTTTTCAAAATCTTTGGTTGATTAGACATTTTTTATATATATATATATATTTTTTTTGGTTCCTCTCACAAATTTAAATTTCTTTAAATTCACATTAACATGAATCCAACATATTTTAGTAAAGGGAAAGCGTAAAATTGAATGCAAGGTATGATGATAATGTATATTTAGGGGGTCCCTACTTAATCTCTCCATCGGTTTGTGGGTCCTTGGCCTGAAAAACATTGAAGACCCCGGATTTAAGGTACAACTCAATTAACAGAATCCCAAACACATTCTCCCGAACAGCTCGGCCTTTAAACCCCGAGTGTGTGAATGTTTTGAGTTTCGGAGAAGAAAATGTCAATAACTTCCCTCCGCTGACTTCAACCCTCTCTGCCTCCTTCACTCAGGAATTTTTCAGAGGAAGCAGTATGTGCCCCGAGCTGCAATACAATACAAATCTGTCTCCTGCCAAGCGTATAGTGCTTCACTTACGTAACACAGGCCCGGGAGCGTTGACATGTTGAAATATCAGGTGGATTTCCCAACTGGACTGCATAGCATTTTTATTTTTTTTATTTTTTCACTCCCTCTGTCCCGCTCGAGGAATGGAAGTACGACATCAGACGTCTCTGGAGAAGAATGAAGTGGGAGTGGGCGACGGGGGGGAAGTGGGGGGAGGTGTTGGGTCATGTGGATGTAGTTTATCAGGGGTCACTTCACCTCCCTCAAGTCCGAGCAGAGTCTCAACATTATAGATTTCAAAGTGTTTCATCTGACATCATCTACATCTGCGGGAAGTTCAATTTGCACAAATCTGATTTCACGTTGTCATAAAAGAGGTTTCACTGCAACTCGTCCCTGCACCTGTTACAGTTAAAGTTCAGAGAATGTCGTTTGCCAGTTGACAACAATTTAGGCAACAATGCGAGGAGCTGGCGTGGGTACGAACGTTTAAAATGAATGAGGAAGTCTGCGTTTGTGGCTTGAATACGCACCAGTTGCTGCACGCCCAGTCTGAACAGCCGCCAAAAAATTATTCAGTGTCTTCTTCTTGTGCCGCGGCGAAGTGATTGATGATTAAAATCAAGGAACGTCTCACGATTGCGGATCGTCCAGGTACAGTCTGGTACATCCACGGTTAAAAAGGGGGCTGCTGGAGGACGTTCCCTGTGATGGAGCACGGTATGTGAAGAATGCTCCGCTCAAGCCCATGCACAGCTCTGCGAAGAAGAGTTATGAGACTTCCCCTGGCAGCTAAATTGATTTCAGCTTATCACAGCTGGAGGACCCACCATTTGTTGGGTGTTTGCTGAAAGCAGGACCTTTGCTCTCGTTCCTGTGTCTGGACTGAGTTTGTCCTACATTAGTGGGCTCTGTGGTTGGTTTTTACCTTTAACTGTATTGTGATGGTATCTGGATATCTGGATTTTATGGAAGATGATAAAATCTATAGGGTTAACCGACCGTAAAGTCGCACCACAAAGACTAATGCGTTGTCCACCTGTGAGAAAGGAAATAACTCTTCGTACCAGCAGCCAGCAGCAGTCTGTTTTTGTCAATCAAAAGAGGAAACAGGAAAAGTTGCTGTTAGCTGCGAGGCTAGGAAGAGCTACAAACCATCGCACAGATCCGGCCCAACTCAACAAAAAAACATGAAGAACGGCACAAGGTGTTGACCTGGCCTCTAAATTCACCAGATCCCAGACTGATCATGTATCTGTGGGATGATCCCCTCAACCCTCAGAAGGTTCATGTCCATTCTCTGTTGAGTCACCACAAGGGAGGTGGTCATAATGTTATGCAATGAGTGCACCGGTCAGAAGCCATTTCCTCGGCTGCAGTACCTGATGTTCATTGCTGCATCGCCATTGTGAATGGACAGAGCTGAGCAGGTCCAGTCAATGCAAACAGGAAGTGGACATTCAATGGCTTTAGGGTGGATCAGTTCCTTGTGCTGAAGTCCAGCCTCCACCCTTCATGTCGCCTGTCCACCTCCTCCTCCACCCGTCTGTCTGTCTGTCTGTCTGTGGTGTCCGTCAGACTCCTGCAGAGTCACTGCCTTTAATCACTTCCCTTATATTTGTGTCTTTGCTAAATTCTTACGCTGAACATTTTGAGTTATTACATTCATTGATAAATGTTCACAGCTCTCGTTTACTGCACGTATCTTTTAAGGCCTCCTCTCGTGGGTTTGATTTCTTCCTTCTGGTGCTCTAAGCCGACCCCAGACAACACCCAGCAGTGACATACGCTGATTGATCAGCTGCTTCACGCCGACTAATTGCGCAAAAAAAAGTTGAACTGCCAAGTGCTAAGGAATAATTGCCAACTGACCGCCCACGTATTAAGATGTTCTGGAGAGAAGTGGAAAGGATTAAGTCACTTTTTTGGTCTCATAATATGTTAGAAAGACAAAGAAAACAAACTAAGCATTAACACACCTTTGTATGTCTCTGTAAAGTCTCCTCTAGTGTCTTCTCAATGTAGTTGAATATTCTCGAGGTATTTTATTTGGGCGTTATACCGTCATACCGAATACCGGTATTTTATATATAATATAACGGTGCATTTGATTAAAATTTGGGATTTGGGTATTTTTTTAGGTTGACCAGAGGTCCCAGATTTGGATGATCTGTCCCCCAGTTAAAGCTGTCCCCAAAAATGTCCCCAATTTTAGCTTTTTATGAATGAAAAAAAATAATGTTGCGCACAAATTCTTGTCCCCAAGTTTCCACATCATCAGTCAGTGCTAACACGGGTCCATGTAAACCTATTTTTACTACTAGTGTGGGATTATTCTACAATATTTACTCATCATCACAGTAAAATAGTCCATCATTAGTCAATCTACTGCATTAATTCCTCTCTCAACCAGTAGAAAACGTTGTGAACATGTTATAGATTTTTGGTCGAACTGCCCAGCCCTAGGCGAAAGATAGAAAATGAGATCGTAAGAAACTCTCTTTCTCGGCTTCCCTGACCGCAGATATTTTGGGTTGTTATGGCAGGAAAAGCAAAAGTCATTAGTGATGGCTCAGTCCCAATAACACTGGAATAGCCCAAACCGAAATGGATGTTAAATGACCCTTACACCTGTGTTTACACCCACTGCTAATGTTTGCGTGTGTCATTTATGACCTAATATTATCAGTATCTTTACTGTAACAGACGAACTGCGTCTGTTTTGTCTCTTTCAAGCACATTCCATCATGGCCGCCCATGTCCCTGAGCACCTTTCCTCTTCTCTTGGCAGTCCCACTTTTTCATCCCAGCTCTTATCAGCCAGTCTTCCTCCTCCTCCTCCTTCTCCAGCTGCAAATTACAGAGCAATGTGGCTTGTTACATAATCTTTTTTTTTTTTTTTTAAAGGAGGAAATGTTTTGGATGGGGAGAAACGGTGGGGGTGGCATGCCAGGCATCGAGATGACGGGGGGGGGGAAAGGAAGTGAGAGGGAAGGAGGGTGCGTTCGACGCTAGGCCACGCTCACGGGCCTTCCGCTGTATGTACAGGACAAACCGCGGCCGGGGAAGGAATCCGGTGCACGCTAAGCATATTAAAGCCTCCGACGTGTGAGCAAACAAACATTGTGGTGTTTATGTAGCGACGCGGCCAAGAGGACGTGACTTGGTTTGAAAGTTGGGGGTAGAGGACGAGGCTTTCCTCGGGTCACGCTGCAATAAGTTGGAAGGAAGGCGTAGCCCCCTGGTTGAAACGTTGTGGTGCAATCGTTTGTCTGTAGAGCAGGACCACGGCTGAGGAGGCTAAAGGAAGGCTGAGGAGGCTAAAGGAAGGCTGAGGAATGCTAAGGAAGGCTGAGGAGGCTAAAGGAAGGCTGAGGAGGCTAAAAGAAGGCTGAGGAGGCTAAAAGAAGGCTGAGGAGGCTACCTACCATGTGGGAAATGATGCATAGGCGTCCCTCTTGGCGTGTCCCGTCTGCTCCGCGCACTTGAATCGTTCAGTTTTGATTTGAACTAATATTTTGTCACTCATGGAGAGAGTTTGTGTGTCCGTGTCGAGTCCGTAGACCGGTGATTATGTGCTCTGGGATAACTTCGGCGGCTTGCGGCCCGCGACCATTATGACACGGGTGCAAAATGTGGCCGGGATATTTTTGACCGAGAGTGAGAGAAAGAGACTTTCCAGATTGCAAATAGCTCGAATTCCTGCTTCCTGGGTTGAGGAATGTGCACAAGGAACATCTGTCGCCATGACAGCCGGGGTCACCAGGCCCGCCTCCACCCAGAGGAAGAGACAAACAATAAAAACCAGAGAGCGCTGCAGCGCCGATGCTTCCAGTAGATCTCAGTATATTTTAATACGCTGATTAAAGTCAGCCCTGATATTTATAGATGTGCTTTAAGCCAAATGCTGCTCTTAAAAATGCTGGTTTATTATCGTGTCGTACAAAAGATAAAAATGATGGAGGAGGAAGTCTCACTATTATTAATCTGCTAAAGTTCTCTTTTTATGTAACACAGAAGGTTGGTTTTTAGTCTATTTTAATTACTAAATGTGATCTATTCTTGAAAAATATGGAAAAATGGAAAAAGGAGTGCTACTTTTTGTGGATAAGTAAGAAAAACCTTCCAGGTTCTCTTTGGTTTAGGGTTTATCAAATGTGGTGAAGAAGGTAACAAAGGCACAAACATGAAAAAGCCTTTATTAAAAGTGGCTAATATATTGTACAAATTGTATTGTAGCTACTCATTTCAGCACACTGCCTTCATCATCTGATCTTATCATAAATATATTTTTCTTTCACTAATTTAAAGTTTCAATACGCACAGATTCTTTTCTTAGTGATGAAGCGTTTTAAAGGGACACGTATCATTTAAAAGAATGACCTGTACGAATAATAATAATTAAATGTGTAGCAGTGACTCAACTCAAGTCTCTGAGGAGCATCTTTGTGCTTTTTACCCGACTTCTAGTGCAGTTAAAACATGTTTAATAATAGTTTGTGTTAAGTGTGTATCCCCCCCCCCAAACATTTAGAGAGTGATTCATTCAGATGACAAAGGAGCAAAGAATTGAACAAGGTCAAGTATCTATTCATAAAATCCTTGGGTTCATTTTTAACAATGTGCTCTGTTTTATTCTGGTTTCTGGTTTGAGATGCTGCTGCTGCTGTGAGATTGGAGACATTTTGGATTTAAAACCTTTGACCACAGAGAATCAGAATCACTTTATTGGCCAATTGGACAATGTGTAGAGGAATTTTATTTTGTGTATCAGCACCTAAAAGTTAACTTAGCAAAACAGAAGAAAAAAAAAACAATTTAAAAACCATTGATAGAGAATAAACAGAATAAACACCCAATGAACAACGCGATGCTTATTTTTAATTTAATTATCACCGTTTCATTTCTTTAAAGTATTTTTTAAAGCATTCGTCCTAAATGAGGCAGAAAAAGTCAAGTGAAAGGGATGAAATGTGACATTAAAGGGCGGCTCTGGCAAACTGTAACACACACACACACACGTACACACAGGAAACCCAGTATAAACAGTGGGTTGTGTGTGTTTGTGTGTGTGTGTGTGTGTGTGTGTGTGTGTGTATGGTCAGTTTTGAGTTCAGGGACGTAAAGTTATATATATATGTGTGTGTGTGTGTGTGTGTGAACATGCAGATGCAACAGGACACAAAAAGCAGGGAAGTTGCATCCAGTTTTCACAGAATATGTGAATATGGACACACACACTGTTACGGAGGGCATTGAAAGTGTGTGGCCTTGGCATTTCCTGGCTTTCAGAGCTCGGCCGTGCCCACTGTTGCTGTGTGGTCGTACTTTTAAAACGATTTATGTTTGATTCAGTTTCCTCTCGACAAATAAAGGCGGCCAGACGATCTGAGAAACCGCACGACGCCGCGTCACAAAATGGCTCCTCGGGGATAAAACTTCTCAGCTGTTCTTTGATTTTCCTCTTAAATCACCAGGACAGAAATGGATTTTTTTTGTTCCTTCTGTTCTTGGGTGACGTTATCGTCCTTTGTGTTTCATCACAATAAGAAAATCTTTTTATGTTCTTGTTTCACAAACAGAAACTGTCGCTGCCACGACAAATGCTAATGTATCACAAAAGCCCGTGCAGCTTTATTTATATGCTGGAACTGGGAAACTTTTGAACCTGGTGATGATTCATGTGGATGTTAATTAGACATGTAGCACCCACCTAGACCAGACCAGGCAATGAAACTATGTGATGGCAGCAGCTTTGGCTTCAAGAACAAGTCAAAAAAACATGAAGAACAGCACAAGGTGTTGACCTGGCTTCCAAATTCACTAGATCACAAACTAAAATGACCCTAACAAGACCACAGGACCCCCACCATGAAGGCCCGTGTCCATTCTCCAATGACTCACAACTGATTTGGAGGCAAAAGGTAGAAAAACACATTATTAGGAAGGTGGTTATAATGTTATGCCTGATTGGTGTATAGTTTCAGAGAGGTTTAATATTAAGTTAAAAAAGCACAAGATTTTTTAAAGAACTGAACCTTCTAGGAGTTGTTTCCATTCTTGGGTGATTTATAAACCAGCAGCAGCTCTTAAACTGATCCTGAAGCCATTGTCAGGATTTAAGAGTTGGACTAATTCGCTCGCTTCTCCTGGTTCTTGTTAGAAATCTGGCCGCAGCGTTCGGACCTTTGGATTAACACCCGACCTGAGCAAACCGATCGCAAGTGGACCCAGGTTTCAGGACCTTTGGTCACATCTGGATTTAAAATGAGAGGATTTTTAATTTTAATTAGTTGTGATCTGAGTTTTGAATCAGTATGCAAATAAAATCAGAAGAATATTATTGCAGCTGCTGCTGTGTTAGAATTACATCCAGCTGACTTGGGGACGTATTTATTAAAGGTTTATTTATTACTTAGTTAAGAGCTGCGAGGACAGAATATTTTAAAAGTATTTTATTAGGAGTCAACAGAGATCACTTGTTTGGCTTTTTTTTTTTTCCCTTTTCAAGTGATTCAAGTGCTTATGCAAGATGAGCCCTGTTGACTAAGTGGTTTTTAACGTGGCTGAGGATTTATTGTGTGTTCACACTACCTAAGGCATGCAGAGTCCCAGACCACCTCCAAATGTGGCCCGAGTTCAGATCGGTCAAACGTGTCCTCATTGTGTCCTGGACGTGTTCGAATGTCGTTTTAAAGAATCACAGAAAGATCCAGATTATGTTCCTGTAAATGTAACAAACTTCAGTCACTTCTAATGTATGTGACCATTTATGACTTAAGCTAACCGCTACATGCTAGTGTTGCTATATGAACCATATATATGTTGTTTTGTAGATTGTTGTGAGGTGTGCTTTGTGTAATTGCAGTGTGAAGATAACTGTGTTGGGTGTGGACTCCAGGAAGAACAGCGACGGCTTTAGCCAAAGCTAATGTAGATCCAAATAAACGATGGATAAACCTGCACTTAAAGCCGAACACGTCGATGGCTCATTGTTAATGCAACGTGCACGTGCAACTGTTGCTCTTAATCTGCTAAATGCACGACCAGATTTACACCTAAACCACTGTTTGTTCATTATAATTTAGCCTTTAGGCTCCAACTACTAAAGTCAGTGCTTCGTTGCACAGCACAGACACCAGTTAGTATCTGGTGAAGGATTTTTTTTCCCTTTTTTAATGTGTGGGTGTCGTTCCTGCGTTTGACCAGCGGGGGCGCCTGGAAGCCCGGACTCAGCTGGGTCGAGGTCTGAGTTGAAATGTCTTTGCAGTGAGGTCATATGCCATTTGAGGAGACTTCCTCATCTAGGTGTGGGTTGCTGTGTCGGAGAAGGAAAGACTTTCTGTTGTGTTTGTCTCGCTCTTCGCCGTCCCGTTTTATTTGCATGTTTGTGCTGGTGTTAAAAAGACATTGAGTTCATGGAGATAAAAGCTGTGCTGCCCCCCCACCTCACACCCCCCCTCCTCAATCACACACCATATAAAGGAATTTCAGATCATAAACGGGGTCAGTTGAACTCAATGCACACATGTGTCACACAGCATAAACAGGACAGTGATTGTTTTTAGCTGAAGGCTTGGGATCGTTCGGTTTGTCGGACGACAGTGGAAACAGTGTGTTACACAGCGATTAACAAGTACTGTGTGTGTACTTATACGCCACAGAAATGGGAATAAACTAATAGTTTTGCATTGGATATGGCTAAAATCTAATGTGTTTAAATGGTGAAGCTCTGTGCTTTGTAATATTAATTGTAGTATTAATTGAGAATGTGATGATGCTGTTAAAAATACATCGTCTTTGGGAATATTAGCTGAAACCCCCCTATTCCAAAAGTCCCACATGTGAGCTTTTAAAGAGCGAGTGCCTCGTAGATCACTACTACATCTGTGCCGTTTCACTGCGATGACCCGTTTCAGCTGTAAAATACCGATGGTGCCGATAAGACGCCGAATCCTTGACGTAAACAGTTAGATTTTCCGTTTTAAAACCGTGAATCAAAACCACAATTATGTCTTTTGTTTTTTCCCTGCAGCCTCAAAGCTTGTCAAGATGTCCTGGTCTGAGTCGATGACTCTCCTTTAACTTAGCGCTAGAACCCCTGAAGAATGATCGTCATTGTTTAATAAAAGGCTTGAGAGGAATTCTCTGCGTGTTTCCTCCTTCGCATTTTTTTTTTTTTTTCTGCTGCAGTGTCTCCATCATAAATTACACAGCTACTGATGAGGAGAAAATGCCAGAGTGGTTAACCGACATTTTTCACATAGGTGACCTACATACCGCCGGTTTTTATAGTGACCCACCTGTTGGAGCACAAGGCCCCGGTCTGGGATGAGCTCCATGTCGTCCACCTGTGGGTCCGATCCAGGACGGAGACGAGAGACGAGCCTCGTAAAACGTAACTTAACGTGAAGAGGACAGGGAAGGAAGTGAACTTGATGAATAGAGACGTTGTGAAAGCTGCTCGGGCCACGAAGTGAACCTGAATTCTTGTGGTGTTTTAATGTTTTTAGCATCGTATGGAAAGAAATTTAGAAAGACGATCATTTGAGTGGTACACAGTTGACTTGTATCCAAGATTTGAGTCGACTAAACGGAAATCTGCCCTCACATTCTTATGATTATAACAATTACTAAACATAAAGATGACAAAGATCATATTCAATTGACAGACAGATCATCTCATGTAAGAGTTAGGTCTCTGTTGCAACCACTGAGCGTTTATACCATGAACAAACCCATCGTGACGTCACCTGTTTGATTCTAAACCTCGAAGTGGGCGGAGCCTGTGGCCGCCATGTTGGATGAGCTTTACTCCGCCCACACACGGATATTCCAGATATGGACGTAGAGACCCGCCCACTCAACTCTCCGCTACCTGTTAGCTCAGGCTACCACCTGTCACTCAAAGCGGGAACGCCCTCAATTATGCAGAAACTTTAATAAAACATAAATGAATGAGTTAGAAAAGAACTTTTCCCCTGAACAGTTGTCATGAATAGTGAAATAAACTATTGAGACCAAAACTGTTTTTTGCACCAGGCTGTAAACATGTTTAATGGACTTTTTAACATGGGCATCTATGGGGATTTGCTCCCTTTTGGAGCCTCTAGTGGCCAAACAGTGAACTGCAGCTTTTTATACTTAAACATGGGCTTCAATGCTCAGACCTGCAGGTTGTCGCTTGAAGTCCGACTGTGGTGTTGCTTCATATTACTTGACTTGACTATAACCAGTTTATAAAGTGATAATATTTTGATAAAGTACACAACATTTACTGCACCATCTTTTTAAAAAAAAATCTTTTTGCGGTCTCGTAATAATCCAAATATGTGACAGAAACTGAAGCCAGGACAGAGAAGCACCTTGCAAAAGTAAAGACACATATGTAAGATGTGCCAGCTGAGGTATAATATTATGTACATACCACAAATCTCTGGAACCTTAAGTGAAACTGTTCCGAAAGTCAAATGTGTTAATAACAAAATGGGATCCTGTTAATTGGAACTGAACCGATTCAGGAAATCTATAGCGAGTAGGTTCTGCAGCTGCATGAGAAGCAGTGACTCCATAGCAGCAGCAGCAGCAGCAGCAGCAGCAGTCGTCTGCAGTTGTAATTCAAAAGGAGAATAAAAGTGGAGGGAGGAATAACTAGAGAAAGATACAAACTGTCGTACGGAGCTGGCTTCTCCTGAATCTGGCATCATCAGTGATCTCGCACTGACGCACTTCGCCGCCGACTCAACATAGTAATTTGGCCGAGTGGAAGCTGCCAAATTGCCAGTGGACGAGCGTCAATGGTTCACAGGAAGCGTTTAACCCCGACACCAAACAGAAGTGACCGAATACTTAAGGGAGGAAGAAAAATCAGCCTCCAAATTCAACCCGAAATGTAAAATAAACTCCATTAGAGAAATTGCTTACCGGTCATTTCCAGTAAAGTGTGTCAGCTAGTAAACACACACAGGACCACGCCCTGCTGCTCGGCTACAACAATGATTCATTCACATGAAATAATTGCAGAAGTACAGAAGACCGTTGCAGCCGTATGATGATTAACTCGCCTCAGGATATGCTTCATTCGTGCAATTTTTTGTTTTCCTGACTATAAACATGTCAGTAGCTTTTCCACTATCTGTGTTTTTTGTGTTTTTTTTTGTCTGGCACCAGAAGTCGCTGGTATGTGACCCCAAGCGGAGAGGATGCAGGTGGTCGGACACCTACTGGGCCAGTGTTTGTTTTAACGTGTTCATGTGTCTGTGTTTCTATGAATGATTGCCTCCACTGTTGTGGTCTTTAATTTTCACTCGATCAAACCGTGACTCAAAGCGCTTGTGCTTCACAGGAGATGGCGGTGAGGGCGCTGAAGCAGACGGGCAGCAGGAGCATCGAAGCCGCGTTGGAGTTCATCAGCAAGATGAGTTACCTTGACCCTCGCAATGAGCTCATTGTTCGTGTCATCAAACAGACTTCGCCAGGTACGAAAACAACCTTTGGATTTAGACGCTTTCAGCCACAGAAACAATGATTCAGTGGATTCACTGCTTGTTCTTTGCAGGAAAAGCTGGGATGCCAAATGCAATGGACCACCGGCCTCCGTTGCAGGGCTCGGGCGAAGCGGGTGCTATGCCTCCGTATCACCAGATGGGGGCGCCCATGTACGAGGGGGCGGGAGGATACGGCCCCGAGGGGGAGATGCCCAGAACCTACATGAGCCCCGTTATGAACTACATGATGACGCCATCCGGTGCAGCACAGGGCCCCGCGATGGGAAACCCGATGGGCCGACCCCCCAGCATGGGCTCCTATCCGCCGGTGATGGGCACCCAGAGCAACCCGGGCAACACCATGTACCCCCCCGGGGCTCAGCAGAAGGGCTACCCCGGCGGCATGGAGCAGCACGGGCCGATCATGAGCTACAACGTGCCCGGCCAACCTTTGCAGCTCCAGCCCCAGCCACCGGGGGGCCCCGTCCCAGGCCCGCACTACGACTACGGCCACGCCAGGCCTCACATGATGGAGCCGGCCGGCTACGGCGTCAAGAGGACCCCCTCCTTCCAGAACAAGATGGCGCCGCCCCCCATGGCTCCCCCAGACAACTACGTCAACATGCAGGGGAAAGGGGGCATCGGGCAGAACCCGGCGGGAGGAGGAGGCGGAGGGTATCCCGCCAACCTGTACCTCCCCCCTCACTCCCACCCCCGGCAGGCCAGCCCCACCTCCCACCAGGTCCACATGATGTCCCGGTCCCCCGGAGGGGTGGCAGGCATGGGCCCCGACTTCTCGGACCTGCCCCAGGGCCTGATGACGCCCTCCAGGGCGAGCCTCAACCTAGACCTGTATGAGCACCACTGGGCAGGGCCTCCAGGACCGGAGGGGGCCCCTACGGCGAGGCAGCCCCAGCCCCAGGGTCCATTCAGGGGGGAGGTGCGCGTCCCCAGCAGAACCAACTCCTTCAACAGTCGCTGCGCGGGTCCGAACGGCGCCCGTCCCGCGATGACCGCGCCCCCTACATCCGGGAAACAGGACCCCTCGTTGGGTCCCCCCAACACCATCACGGCCGTGACGTCGCCGCCCATCCAGTCGCCGGTCAAGAGCATCCGCGTGATGAGGCCCGAACCCAAGACGGCCGTGGGACCGTGTCACCCGGCCTGGATGACCGCTCAGGCCCAGGACGCGACAGAACCCCTGGCCTACATGCCGGAGGAGACGTACTCCCTGGAGCCGGCCCAGGAGCCCCGCTGCCCTCCGCCTCCTTACCCGATGAATCTGTCCGGGGCGGCCGGCAAGACGGGGGCCATGGAGGGACCCGGGGCCATGTGTGGAGGCCAGGACCTCGGCAACAACGCCTCCGCCAGAAACGCTCACGGCGGCAGCGGAGGCGGCGGGAAGGCCGAGGACCGGCAGCAGGTGAAAGAGAAGACGAAGGTGGGGAAGGGGGAGAAGACGGTGAAGGACAAGAAGCAGATCCAGACGTCCCCCGTTCCCGTGAGGAAGAACGGACGGGACGAGGAGAAGAGGGAGTCGCGCATCAAAACCTACTCGCCGTTCGCCTTCAAGTTCTACATGGAGCAGCACATAGAGAACGTGATGAAGACCTACCAGCAGAAACTCAACCGCAGACTCCAGCTGGAACAGGAGATGTCCAAGGTGAGACATCAGTTTACTACTCGAATAAAACACGGTCGTTTTTTTTCCTGACAAAATATCCTAAAAATAGCATCTGACATTTGCATGGGAATAAACACAGTCTGTCTTTTACTCAAATTTGAGATCTGTAGTTACGCCTCTGCTACTTTCTGCAGAATCATCAAACAACTGCCAAGCAACACGAAAATATGATGTCACAGAACGAACATCTTAAAAATACAAACGGCCAGAGAAACACATTCCATTGGCATCTCCTGGTGTCTTCTTTTTTCCATGAAACGAGTTTGAAAAGGGTTTTCGTCTTATATTCGGGTCAATACGGTTCTTTAGATTATGACCTGGGGGTTGTTGCAACTATCTTGCTTTCTACTAGGGCTGCACCGTTTCAAGCAAAATGATAATCACGATTATTAATCATGTTGGGGAAAACATCTGTATTTTTAGTAACAGTTTTATTACCAATTTATTATCAGTTTTCAGTGCAAAATTAAACTTTAAATAAGAAATACATGCTTAATAATATAAAAAATACGCAAGGATTGAAACTTTACCAGATTAAATCTGCTATTACAGATTTGCAACTCAATGGAAACAATTACAGCTCATACAGAAAAAGCAGTAATGTGGCAAAGTCGTGGTCAAAATCCGATTAATTGTGCAGCTCTACTTTCTACTGTGTTTTTATTAGTGACGTCATCAGAAACTCGGCGACTTAAACTTTCATAACAGTGGAAAAATCTGAACTCTTGCATATATATACTACAATAAGAGCGATTTAGTCACTGTGGATATTTCCCTCTCTGTGGAAAACTTTGACGATTCTCATTAACCTTTAAAAGTGGTGATGAGCAAGTAAGTGAAGAAATGAGATTTAATGAGATGAAACCTGCTGATCCAGTGGTGAAGCTCCAGACAGACGATGAGTCGGATAATTGTGCAGTGACATCAGGGCAGGTTCACACATGTTCTCCAGTCATGACTTTGGCCTCTTTTAAAATGCACTTTTGACCTTTTTAAAATGACTGAAAGGCTTTTTTAGATGAGAGGAAAAACAATGACACAGACAGTAGGTGGTTAAACAACAGAATAAGTCTTTCCACATCCCATCGGTTTTAATAATCATGGATTTAATCAGAGGCTGCTCTTTGATTATTCCACCTCACCACCTCTCTCTCTGTTTTTTTGCTCAGGCCGGCCTCTCGGAAGCGGAGCAGGAACAGATGAGGAAGATGCTGAACCAGAAGGAGTCCAACTACAACAGGCTACGCCGCGCCAAAATGGACAAGTCCATGTTCGTCAAGATCAAGACGCTGGGCATCGGTGCCTTCGGTGAAGTGTGTCTTACTCGTAAAGTGGACACCGGCGCACTTTACGCCATGAAAACACTGCGCAAGAAAGACGTACTCAACCGCAACCAGGTGATTTATTTAAAACCGTGCACAAAAAACATGTCCTGAGCCAAGTTATAGCAACATTTGCTAATTGCACAAGTAAGAACTGATGGAGAAATAATATTAAAATCATTGAAATAGGTTTTACCATTTTAAAAGTGGAGTTCGATCGATTCACCGTAAAGAGTTTGTTTTGCTGCAGGTGGCCCACGTGAAAGCTGAGCGCGACATCCTGGCCGAGGCCGACAACGAGTGGGTGGTGCGTCTCTACTACTCGTTCCAGGACCGCGACAGCCTCTACTTCGTGATGGACTACATCCCCGGAGGAGACATGATGAGCCTGCTCATCCGGATGGGCGTCTTCCCCGAGAACCTGGCGCGCTTCTACGTGGCCGAGCTGACGCTGGCCATCGAGAGCGTCCACAAGATGGGCTTCATCCACCGGGACATCAAGCCCGACAACATCCTCATCGACCTGGACGGACACATCAAGCTGACCGACTTCGGCCTCTGCACGGGCTTCCGCTGGACGCACAACTCCAAGTATTACCAGAAAGGTGAGGCTGCTGGAATAACTGTGGGACAAGTGTTACAAACAAACAATACACATCACAACCTTCTCAGGCATAAACATTATAATTATAGGTATTTAACTCATTGACCTTGTTGTGAGATTTATTATTTATTCATATGGTTCCCGTATCTTTTCCTCTCCAAAGTTATTTGTTTCTCCCACTTTGTGACACTTGGTCCAAAACGTTGCGACGGATCTTTTTGGAGACAAATATTATTATTATTAATATCCGTTCTCTTTTACTGTATTTGTGACCTTTTGGATAAAGTCCTAGAACAAAAAGTTCATGCATGTGAAGTTTAATCAGGTTTTATGAGGATTCAACTGTGACACAGACCGATCAGCCACAACATAAAAACCACTGACCACACAGGCTCCTCCCCTCAACCCTTAGACGATATTAGCCAATTAGGCCACGCCCCCCATTTGGGTGAAAACAATCCACAATCTTGTAGTCAAGTGTTTATTTTGTATTTGTCGGCTGGAAAGCGAGTGAAATGGCTGAAGTTACTTACACATAAATAACGTCGTTAAAAAAATATGGGCTTTATGTCCGTCTACCGACAGAGAAATGGGTGAACGACTCCACTCGGTGGCCGGAGGCTAAATGGGATATTTACTCTGTTACAAGATTCAAGATTCAAGATGACTTTATTGATCCCCACAGGGAAAATGTTTTGTCCATTGTCCCAAGATAAGAAAGAAAATATATGAACCAGACACAGACATAAGAATGAGAGTAAGAGGAGTAATAAGATAAAATCATCTTAAAATAGAATAGAATAAGAATGAGGTAGTAAGAAATACAGAAAATAATATAATATTATATAGACAGACAATTTAAAGTGTGCGGTTATACACCTCCTTGATTCTCCGGGTGATGTATGACAACTATCATCAATTTATAATAATTCATAATCACTCTATAATGTTAAATTAATTAATCATGAAAAATAAAATAATGGAGCAATGGATGAGTAACAATGTAACAATGTAATGAAGTTTCTTATGTGTAACACTGTTGAGATGTGTCTCCAAATAAAAAAGTAAATTAATTAATTAATCATGGCATAAATACAGCATGAAGCTTTTATTAAAGAAATGCTCTGATCTGATGTTTAATCTATCATTTCATTTCATTTCGGCATCAATATCACCACTTTGACCTTTAGCCAACGTTAGCATCATAATTTAAAATGATTAAGTGTTTTGCCGCACACGTATCGACCATCAGGTTCCTACAGATTTCCATCTTTGTTACTCGTTTTACAGCCTGAAGCCATAAATTTATTCGTTTTTTGTCCGTCTCTCTTGAGGGAGACGGTTTTATCAGTGACGTAGGGTCACTGTCCTCATTAGGACCCAAATCCTGCATGTGCTTTAGACTTGGCAGACACCGAACACGTACATCCTTCTTTAATCACCTCGTCTGCCTCCTGCTTCTCTCTGCAGGAAGTCACATCAGACAGGACAGCATGGAGCCCAGCGACCTCTGGGACGACGTGTCCAACTGTCGCTGTGGCGACCGGCTGATGACGCTGGAGCAACGCGCCAACCGGCAGCACCAGCGCTGCCTGGCCCACTCCCTGGTGGGAACGCCCAACTACATCGCACCTGAGGTTCTGCTGCGCAAAGGTGGGTGAGAAGCGAGAAGAGAAATGGACCAGAAGCTGAAGATTTTACATGTTATTCACATGTTGAACAGCGTTGTTTATGTCTTAATGCATGATCTTATGTACATGCTGCTCAGTATATCTGACTGGATTTCTTCTTCATGTAGGATTAAAATTCCCAGAGTCCTTGTGTCTGGGACTCTATATGAATATAGAACCAGGATTTATTTTGGTCTCCCAACACAAAACCAGAGCTACACTGTTGTGCACATACAGTAGAGTCTGTAATTAACTGTGTCGTTTAAGTGCTGACAACTCCCTCTGTGTCCCTGTCATTGTTCCACTATCAATCACTGTTTTGAGGCAGAAAGAATAAAGAGTGTGTGCACAGTGTGTGTAGTGTGAGAGCAGTGGGCGAATAACCTGATAACGTGTGTGTGTGTGTTTTAAATTGTGTGCAGGTTACACTCAGCTGTGCGACTGGTGGAGCGTCGGGGTGATTCTGTTTGAGATGCTGGTGGGACAACCACCGTTCCTGGCCTCAACCCCGACCGAGACTCAGATTAAGGTGAACGAAGGATTTAAAATGACCGATGAGTAATAAGATGGATAATAGATTGAATAAGTCAAACAAAAAAACAAATCAGAGTTTGCATTATTCACTTTAACTCTTTGGCTTCTGAGAGTCTTCATATAAATATCCCTGGTCATGATGTTGTTAAAGCCAGAGGAGGTCAAATACCTGATAATTATAGTAAAAATGTCTAATGATAAGTTACCTTTTATATAGAAATCATGTTTATTCTGATGCAATGACTCTACGATCGTTTATGCACAAATGTGATATTCGTTGCCTTCGCGTGTCTCCCCCTGCAGGTCATTAACTGGGAGAGCACCCTGCAGGTGCCCGCCCAGGTCAAACTGAGCCCCGAGGCCGTGGACATCATCGGCCGCCTCTGCTGCTCCGCCGAGGACCGTCTGGGCGCCAACGGGGCCGGCGAGATCAAGGCCCACCCCTTCTTCTCCCAGATGGACTTCTCCAGCAACCTGCGTCAGCAGCCGGCGCCCTACCGGCCCAAGATCGCCCACCCGATGGACACGTCCAACTTCGACCCCGTGGAGGAGGAGGGCGGCCCGGGGGCGTGGAGCGACAGCGAGGACAGCACCCGGGCGCTGGACATGCTGTGCTCCCCGCACGGGAAGCACCCGGAGCACGCCTTCTACGAGTTCACCTTCCGCCGCTTCTTCGACGACAACGGCTGCCCCTTCCGCTACCCGAAGCCGCTGGAGGCCAGCGAGGTGTCGTCGAGCACCTCCGGGGCCGCCAGCCTCTGCCCCGAGGAGGAGGAGGAGCAGGAGCAGGAGGAGGAGGAGGAGGAGGACGAAGAGGAGGAGGGAGAGCAGGGGGAGGGATGCGAGCCGGTGTACGTCTAGAGCCGACGAGCTCCTTTCCGAGCGGCTTGTGTCTTGTTTCTGTCGTTTAACCCTCAGCTCATGAACCTCCCAACCAACCCACCCACCACTGCTCTTCATATGTGTGCGTCTGTGTGCAGAGGTGTGCGTGCTGCTGCACAGGTGGGTCTGTGCGTGCGCATGCACATCCGTCACGTGTGACTGAAAAGCTGCAGGATGGAAGCAGGAACGGACGGACGGACGTCGCCACCTTGTGGAGCCTATAGCTCGTTCCACGTCGACTTAAAAAAAATCCCAAAACTCCCTCTGATCCGGGACCAAGAATCGACTCGGCCGCATCGAGAAGAAATGAAACGCGGGGTGGGCTCAGAGACGGTTTGCTCATATTTCTTGGGAACGTAAAGACGTCTGGGAATCGCAGACGAGGTTTCACATTCGAGGACCCGCTCCCCGGGGTTCGTCCGGCGGTTTTTTCTCGTCCCATTCCTTCCATTCTCGGTCTTACGGGGCGAGCGAAGCGCCGCCTCCTGCTCCACCCCGAGCTGCTTTAAAAAACTCTTCGAAAAACATTTGCAACGTGCCACAACTTCGAGGAGTGGAAACCAGTTTACCTGTCGATCGCGCCTCTTCCACCAAAGCTGCTGCAGAATAAGCTACGGAGACGCACACACTCATGCACACATTTATCTGCACCGGTCGTAAAAAAAGGACGTTAGGTTTCAGCGTCTGCGTCCACGTTTCAAGATGTCGGCTCGAAACTCGTCGGACAAAGAGATTCCTCTGGCCCGCGCTCAGAAACACTCGTCCATGTTGCGCGTCGGCTGTGGCAGATTTCAAGAATTAACCAAACTAGATATTTAAGGTGTCGACCTTTTATATCTGCACCTGCCTCATTTTTTTTTTTTTTGTGCCAACTTTACTTTGAGAGGTTTCGTCCTGAAGGTGGAGTCAGACCCTTTTCTTGTTCTGAGGTTACATGATGATTCTTGGTAAAAAAAAAAAAAAAAAAATGCTTCTGTAATATGATTTCAACAGCTCACGTCCAAATAATCCTCCATTCGTTCGTCAGGCTGAACCACTGTCGCGCTTTTTAATGAGTCCAAGTCTTATTAAAACCGTAAATGTCCCTGTAATCGTGACAGAGTCGGCTCGGATGACAAATACTCTTGCGTTTATAAATTCTTGTTTACTTTTTTTTGCTTCCTAGCACAACTCTTAACAAAGAAAAACAAAAAAACAAGAGAATCCAGAGCCAGAGGCCGAGTTTGGCGCCAAATCAAAGCTCTAACTCGCACACACATTCACCAAGATGCACAATTGTACAGCTTTTTATTTTGTTTTTCCTTCATTTTCGTTGCAAAGATCAGTCCCGCGGTTGCGTTGTAACTTAAACCCGCCTCCTCCTCCTTCTTCTTTCTCCCGGAAGCAGTCATGAACAAACACATGTCCTTACGTCAGCCAAACATGTGATAATATGACTATGTGCAATACAAAAAAAAAAATCAAACAAAAAATAAAAAAACACATTATATATAGTTTTGTAAACACTTCATAACCTTTTGAAAGTTTAGTTCTGAAATGTGCAAATATATTGGTTTATATATATTTTTTTTTTCCTCTTTTCAGTTAAAACATGCTGCTTATTATTGTGGTTAATATTATTTACTTTATTATTATTATTATTATAATTGTGTACCTGTTTTTTTTTTCTCTCGTCGTGGCTTAAAGAAGACGTGTGTTTGGGTTTCGAACGTGACGAGCTCCTGTGCCCTCCCACAGCTGAGTGTTTAAAGGAAAGAGCGGCGCTGATAAGTGTTTCTGGTGGTCGACTCTTCGCCTCCTGCCGACGGGCTGGACCCGAACGCGGGAGAAGGAGGCGAGTGCGAAGGTTTCAGGTTTTGTTTAAAAGGTTTTTAAAGTTCGGGGACGAAGGGGCGAGCGAGGCAGGTCGAAGGAAACGTGATCGGAAAAGCTCAATATTACAAAAAAAACTTCAACAAAGAGTTGGTACATTTTCTTTTATTTATCCAAAATGACCACACGTTTAAAGTGTTGTTTAATTATTATTATATATATTTTTTTTTTTTTTGCTCTGTGTTGGAGCTTCCATCCCTTCTGCTTCGTGACAATCAGACTGAGAGTCTCTCGGTTGCAGCAGTTTTCTCAGCATCAGTATGTGATGTGGAGTCATGTGATTCTCTGAACCGATGAATGCACACTGATGGAAAAACTAAACAAAAAAAAAAATGTGTGGATAAATTTTTAAATTTTTTTTCTTTTGCTTGACAATGTTTGATTTGTTTGTTTTGATCTGTACATGTGCCTTTTTTTTTTTACTAACGCGAGCAGCACAATCTAAACACACTGCCTTTTTTCACAAACCTCTCGTTTCCCGTTTGATCTGGGGGCAGCTGATGGAGCGCGCCGATCAGCCACAACATTAAAACCGCTGAGAGGGAGACGACATTTAAAGCGTCTGCTGGGAAACTTTTGGACCTGGTGTTAATTTGTGTGGATGTTACTTAGACATGTAGCCCCCACCTAGACCAGACCAGACCAGACCCCCCCACCCCATAGCAATGACATTAATGACACAGACACAAAAAAGCTTTAGGTTTTCAACGTTTTTCAGGCCAAGGATCCACAAACTGATGGAGAGATTAAATAGAGACCCCTTTACCTCCTATATGTGCTCTATATTAAACTAGTGCTATTTATATACAGTATATGAGAGGGTAGTCATGTGACTGGCTCAGCAGCAAAAGGGGCGGGGCCTGCTGTGTACAGGAGGCTTTGATTGACAGGTCTCACTAAATGAGTGAAGTGTCGACTGAAAGACAACGTCTTCTACCTCCTTTTATCCCTTTACTAAAAATATGTGGAATAAAAGTTAATTTATGGGGGAAAATTTTTAAAAAAATATATAGAAAATGTCTAATCAACCAAAGATTTTGTGACCCCCCCCCTGCAGTAACTACCCCAAGATCTATGACTTATCTATTAAAATATGTTGGATTCATGTTAATGTGTATTTAAAGACATTTATATTTGTGGGGGAAACTAAAAAAATACATGAAAAATGACTAATCAACCAAAGATTTTGCGACCCTCCCTCCCCCCTGCAGTAACTCTGCAGACCCTGTTGAAGACCTATCAGAACGTGCATTGACATCGACAAACCACCTTTTGATCTCCAGGTGCAATCGAGCGTTACTCAGTCAGTAGTCATAATGTTATGGCTGATTGGCGTATTTCTGTATTTCTAGTTGCGACATGTTCCATGGAAAAGGAAGCAGGTTTTTTTTGTTTGTTTGTTTGTTTTGTTTTATTTTTTCTCCACCACCACTGTTCAGGTGTTGTGTCTCAGGTCCCGTTTAAATCTGCGACGCTGCTCGTTTTTTATTCGACTGGAGTGGATCGATCAAATTTCAGGTTTCGTCTCACGGACGGACAGATTTGTTTCACACCAAAATAAGAAAAAAAATGTGCTTTATTTCTGTTTGTTCTGAGCGTGTGAATGAGGTGGTTTTTAAACTGGACTGAAGCCAGTATCCTGCATGTCGACGCGCCCGGTGGTTTCGTTCCTGTGAGCTGCTTCACGACCATTTATCTGTGTTTGTGAAGCACATGACTATTTAAGAACAGGCTGCTCTGAAACTTCTCCCCCAATCAGTTCTTCTTCCAGCCGGTCTCAAGACAAAAAAATCCTCTAAAAACCTCAACTGCAATCGCCCGCAATCCACATCTTCACCATCATCAGCAGCACAAACATAGCTTTACAGCGAGGAGAGACACACGAGTGTGTTTCCTGAAAGTTTTGAGAGTGATGACTGACAATCTTCTTCGACTGACTTAATGTCCTCTGATCTGATCTGATCTTCTTCTTCTCACTTGTCGTGTATCCTTTTGATTTTGTATTTTTACTCTTAAGGAGCCTCTGCCTGCCTCCTTAATGTATGATACAATTGTGTTACTCTTGAATTTATATTTATACAGATATACATATTTTTTGTATCCTTTTTTTTCCCCTTTTTTTTCCAGTCTCTTTTTGTGCTAAATGTTAAAATCCATTTCTACGCAGTATTATAGATGTAATTTGGACAGCTATCTCTCTGTTTGATGTATGTGTGTGTAAATGTATGTATAAATTAAATGAACCAATTTGGACTGTGTTGCATTCATGTGTGAAAGGAACATAATCTACAACTGTTCTTATTAACATGTTTTTAACGTGTTGAATTAGATCAAAAATTGGTCATATCATGTAATTTAAGTATAGAACACATTCGGATTTAACATGATATGTCTTTGCATGTCATTTTATTTTGAAAAACCCAACAATTAGAATAAATTAACAGTCGAGGTCGGGGACTGAAAAGTATTTACAAATTAAATACTGAGTTTATTTTTTATTTAGATGTCATTGGACAGAGAAGTCTTTAAACTCCTGCAATATTTTATTATTCTTTTATATGATTATATCTTTATATCATGAGAAATTTGAATCCACAAAGTCCCACCGATCCATCAAATAAATTTAAAAGCAAATGTAGAATTATAGTTATTTATCATTTTACATCTAAATGTATATTATATATATATATATGTGTGTGTGTTATATATATTGTATCTGTATAACAGTATATAGATACTTTAAGTCACATTTTTAAACATGTAAACAAAAACTCATTGAGTAAAAACATGAGACAAATATTAATTTATTTTAGTTTATTATTATATAATTATATCACTTATGATATATGTTGTTAGCCTAATAGCATATTTGCCTAAGTCATACTTGAACGTTTTCAGAAGACAAGAAAAAACAAATTTTATAGCAAGAACATTAATATTTTTTTTTTTATATCATTACAGAGAGTCAAAAAAATTATATTTTTATTCATTTCAATGAGACATAGACTTTAATGATCCTCGAGGGAAATAACTTGGCCGCATGAAAGTAACACTGGCAATAAATAATTTAAATAATTTTAAATAAAAATAGTTAGATCATTTTTCACTTATAAATATATAGATTTATAATTTAATTTAACTAATTAGACATTTAAATATTTTTTTTAAAAAAGTCTAACTAGAGTTATTTTTTCCTAATATTTATTATTATTTTATTTTAATAAAATTGTAATATATATAATAAAATATATTTTATATAAAATAATTATTATTTAGTAAAATAAAATATTATGAGTGTACATCTTGGTGAACGTATGTGTGAGTTATGTGGAAATATTCTACAAAACCTGTAAAAAAAATAATACTAGCAATAGAATTTAAATAATTTTAAATAAAATTATTGTTTCACTTATAAATATATAAAAAATTAATTATTAAAATAATAATAATAAAAAATAAAAAATAAAAACTATTATCTAGTAAAATAAAATATTATGACTGTGCATCTTGGTGAATGTATGTGTGGAAATAGTCTACAAAACCTGGGAAAAAAATAATAATAATAGCAATAAAATTTAAATAATTTTAAATAAAGAAATAGTCACATATTTATTTCACTTATAAATATATAGATTTACAATTTAATTTAACTAAGCGGACGTTTAAATATTTTTTAAAAATAAGTCTAACTGGAGTTACATTTTTTGCCTTATGTTTTTATTATTATTATCTAATATTTTTCCGCCAAGTCTTCCGCTGTTGCTGCGGTGACTGAAATAATATTAGATTAAAATAATAATAATAAAAAAATAAAATAAAAACTATTATCTAGCAAAATAAAATATTATGACTGTGCATCTTGGTGAATGTATGTGTGGAAATATTCTACAAAACCTGGGAAAAAAATAAAAAATAATAGCAATAAAATTCAAATAATTTTAAATAAAGAAATAGTCACATATTTTTTCACTTATAAATATACAGATTTATAATTTAATTTAAGTAAGTGGACGTTTAAATATTTTTTAAAAATAAGTCTAACTGGAGTTAAATTTTTTCCCCTGATGTTTTTATTTTATTATTATTATTATTGAATATTTTTCCGCCCAGTCTTGCGCCGCTGCCGTGGTGGCTGTAATCCCAGAATGCAGAGCGCATGGCGCGTCATTGGAGAGGGACGATGATGGCGGCGCTCGGTGCACCAGAAGTCATCACACAGCTGGAAAGCGCTGCCAAAGTTTTAATGGTGAGAAACTCGTCCTTATTCTGTAGCCACGAGTGTCTTAACTTAACTTAGTCTCGGGTGGAGTTCGCCGCTTATTCGCCGCTCGGTTTGTTTCGGTTTTTGTTGCTAAATGTGTTCAGGTTTTTTTTTTTTTTTTTTTTTTTTTTTTTTGGGTAACGTGAACGATGCGTGGCGCAGCGCCTTCCCTGTCTCCATCCCGCAAAAAATAAAAATAAAAATAAAAAAATATAAACCACATTTCTCATGTAATTCCCTATTCTTTGTAAATATAAACCACACGCGCCGGAAAAATTAAATATGAGTCGCCTTTTTTTCCTTGTGGGGAAAGTTGTGCTCGCGTCGCTGCCTCTCTCACTCGTTACCTCCAAGTTTTTACCCATTGGAGCATCTCGCCGCTGTCTCCTTTCCTCTATATCTTCACTCCACCATGCACCCTTCCTAAAATCACCCATTTACCCCAAATGTTTTCCTGTGAACAGCCTCCAACACCTCCAGCTATAGGAGCAAGTAGTGTCTCAGCGTGTGCACGCTGGGATCATCTCGCTAGCTTTCTGCCATCTTGTTCACTCTTTAAAACTGAGACAATATAAAACTAAGCAACGCTACAACCTCACAACCCGACACTTTGGTGTCAGCAGCAGCAGGTGTCCTTAGTAAATGGGCCCATGTGTTTCTGTCTCCCGTGGGGTTTTTTTTATTTTTTATTTTTTGGATGTCGTGATTCACCGTGGATGCCCTGAAATGAATCCGGGGTTGTAACAGTGATGGTGTGTGTGTTAAGTCATTGTAGAACTGGAGCTGAAGCGTTTAATCAAAGGAAAATTATATTTGTTGCATAACTCAGAATCAGATTAATCTCTAACTCGGAGATTTTAGCTTCTTGCTCCCACCACAATTCACTCCCAGTCGTTTAATTAGGACGTAATTAAACAAGATTTCCTCCTTTGGAGATTCATTAAGACGTTTCTGATCTTATTTGTATTCTCCTAGATCAACATGTGCGACTGTATTAAGTCCAATAAATAAGGCTGTCAGAGTTGTGTGGAGAGGGAAGCTCGTACTTTGGCTCCAGAAACATAAACTCCTTAACTTCCTCTGGGATATTTTATCTCCTTGAAGCTGGGTATCGACTGAAAAGGTTGGGCTCAAACGATTACTACTCAGATCTAGAAAACAAACAAACAAACAAAAAAGAGACTGTTTCTATGGTTTTGCTTGCAGCCAATCACTGCGATCGTTCTAAGATTCATCGCGGCCTGTGATTGGTCGCCCACCTCAACAATAGTAGTTTGTACGGCGGTAAAAGCGGCTTTTTGTTTGTGGCGGATTTGGCTGTTCAGTGTGTGAGTGAGATGCCACCAAAACTCTCAATAGTGCGGCTGTGCTACTGGTACTAGCATAAAAATCCTGTGTCAGGATTATTTTAGGGAAGAATACGAGCAACCTGATAAAACACCTCATCAAACACGGAGTAAACGTGGAGGGTGGAGGCTCTACTCTTAAATAAATCGTTTCCGTCTCGTTGTAGTAGGCGTTAGAGACGAGTTGTTTATCATGTGACGTATAGACGGTTTGTAAACAGTGTTGACGTATTTTGAGGGGCGGGGCTTAGGTGGAGGCAAAACATCTCAAACACGCTACCTTGTAAACGCCGGTTAGCATATTTCAACGGGCTGTTTTGGCAAGAATGTACGAAGAAGAATGGATATTTTAGAGAATATACTAATACACTCCGTCCCCGAGACTTGAAGGTGGAGGGACAACTTCATATAATATATAAATGTTTACTAGGAGTTTGTGTGTTGAACCATTTATTATTAACTAAGTGGTTTTCGGAGTGTTTGTGTGCTCACGCTGTTTTGCTCAGTAGAAGTACTCGGTTGTTATCGCTAAGGGAACTTGTTTTCCTGAGTGTACTTCATGTTTTCCGTTCTTTTTTTTATCTCTGTTTTTGTAGGTTGTGAATCAGGTTTATAGTATTGCATTGCCAAACATCCATATTTTACAACTTACAAATTGCTGTCTGGCTTCTTTTTACCAGAGTAGACGTTGTTTATTGGATGGATTCCCATCATCTGCCGCCTCGGGGGCCACTAATCTTCCTGAGGTCCATATGTCTAGTCATTGTTTTTTAAATTTTGGCAGCTTTCACACCAACCAACCATCATTAAATTCTTCTACTTTGATCATCTTCTACTTCAGCCTGAATCAACTCCCCCCCACACACACCACATCTCCTGATACCTACTGGGACGTACATAGATAAAGGGAGATGCATTGTGATAAATCTGATTCTACCTGGAGGTGAAACTTATTTTGAAACTAGGACACTCAGTACATTTACATGCACGTGGAAAAAAAAACTAATTATTGCCTTAATCCGACTTTAACTGGACAACATTAGCGCATGTGAACACGTTACTAATATCAGAGTTCTTATCTGACTAAGACGCACAGATAATGTGTTTTGGAATCAGTTTTCCCGCCATGTATCCGCCTTAATTAGAGTTTAACTAGACAATGTGTGTGCACATGCTTCACAACTTTACTTTTATTATGGGGACACCCGTCCAATAAAAATCTGTGTTTATTCATTACCAATTTGAAGCTTCAATGTATTTATTTTTTGCGTGAATCGAAGAACGAACTAAATTGTTGCAGAATTAGTTTGTTAGGCCAAGAAACAAAGCCTCAGGAAGCTGAGCAGAGTCCTGTCTTGTGCCAAAAATATGGATTTATTGATACATTGTTGCGATATTATGATGTTGCAACATAATAATAATTTATTGAACAAATTAAGTCAAAAAACAAAATGAATCCAAATGATCCATTTCCAATTTATTGGACTTGCTCAGAAAAAGTCGTGGGGGACGTGTGGAAGTCGAGACTTTTTGTTTTTCTTTTAAAATCACAATTAACACATTCGAAAATTGATATTGTTTGTCTGTTTTTAATCTGGGTTTCATTCTTTTGATGATTTTTGTCTTAACTTATTGAACGTACTTCTGTTTTAATTTTATTGTGCAACACTTTGTCTCATTACTATTTTTATTGTGAAACACTTTGTGGTTTTTACCTAAGAAACATGCTACATAAATAACAGTTTACTTACTTAATAAAAAAATATATCTTCTAGTTAAGGTGAGTAATATTTCTAAACACTCATATGTTCTTTATTTTATCAACATATAAAAGTTATATAAAGGAAGAAGCTTTAATTTGAAGGTATGAACATCTTATCATATTTGTGTTCTTGTATGAGGTAATAAGAGGCAACGATGTCATTTCCTCACGGATTTCCTCTCCTCATGTGCATTAATAGATTAATATATATTTATAGATGCTACAAAGGTACAAAGTCACCGAGTTGCACTTTTCATCTTGTGAAAATGAAGAAACTTTCTTCCAAATAATAAAAACTAATTCCATTAAGAGTCTTTAATGAATCTTTGTTCACTCAGGCTCAAATGACGAAGTTAAAAGCTTGAATTTGGGTTTTAAAACTAGATGAATCACTTTCACGTCGCTGTCAGGAAATAAACGCAAATGTTTCTGTTTATTTTTTTAATTTTTTTCTAACAGGCACCGCCGTCCATGGTCAGCACAGAACAGAGGCAGCACGCTGAACATGTTTTCCTCTCCTTCAGGAAGTCAAAATCCCCCTTCGCCATTTGCAAGCACATCTTGGGTAAGTTAAGTTAATCTGATCCTTTGGCTTCTGCTGGTGTTGATAAACCTGCGTTTATCTGGGGGATATGGTTGTTTCTTTATGAATAAGTGGCGTCTATTGCAAAATTTCAAATGCAGGTTTCTTCTGGACTCTTATCAGACTGTAATGACGTTAGGAATGATGAAATTTAACCATTAAAAGGATGTTTTTAATTAAATATGAGTGATTTAGTGACTAGCTGGTTAAAAATATCATCCCTAAACTCAGCAATAATGTAAATATTTGACTCTTGAAGTTCTGCAAATATACAGAAGATGAGTTTTCCAAGCGAAACTTCTAACATAATGCTTATATTTCCCTGACCAGAGACCAGTAAAGTGGACTATGTGCTGTTCCAGGCGGCCACCGCCGTCATGGAGGCCGTGGTGCGAGAGTGGATCCTGCTGGAGAAGACCAGCATCGAGTCTCTGCGGGCGTTTCTCCTCACATACGTCTTACAAAGACCCAAGTAAGGAAGTAACCAGCGCGTCTCGTTAGATTCACTCACTGCAGCCGGAGGAACGGAGGAACTGGTGGGGAGTCGTGTTGGGAACATCTGTGGGCGGTGAACACTTGATACTCACATGCTTCACCTGTAATTGGAGGAATTTGTTTTGGTCCAAGTCCTGATGCCCTTATTTCAACGTCTAATGTTATTTAGATTTCAGGTGATATTATATATTAAACAACCTGGACAATAGCTAATATTTATCTCTGTGAAGTTTATGAGCTGGTGCATTGAAATGTTTCCTAAACTCCTCATTGATAAACGAGCTCTAAAGGTTTAGCTTTTTTAAATTAGACTCATTTCTTAATATGAATAAGTGATAAACTCCAAAAATAAGAAAGGTGCACTTTCTACTCTCACCAGTGTCACAGTTACCTTGAAAAAGTAATTTAATTACTGATTACTCCTTAAAAAAGTAATTTGGTGACTTCACTGATTACTGGATTTTAAAAGTAACTAAGTTACTTTATGAGTTACATTCAGCAGCCGCCGCCTCAACATAAAAATGATAAAAAAATAAAAATAAAAAAAATACTTTATTGAAAGAGCGTTTTAATGGTTTTAAATTAAAATTAATTTCCTGAAAATAAATAAATAAATACAAGCTTTTATATAAAATAACACAGGACTCTCCACTTACTGGTTTTGTACCGTCACAAGAAAAGTGACGAGTTGTAATGTTTTTATTTGCAAAGCTGAGGATTTGTTAGAAGAAGTTTGGTCTATTTTAATTCTGGTCTATTTATTGAAGATACGTTTATTTAAATATGAACCTTACACGGAGCTTTAGAAGTTAAAAAAAGCTGCTCCTGTTATTACATTTTTTTTATTATTGTTTTTATTTGAACAGCTAAACATTATTCTTTAACCAGCTGAAGAAACTTATTTATTTATTGGTTCTATTCATGTTTTTTCCCACTGTTAGTTTAAGAAGCCATTTTCAGTAATACCACTGTATCATTTTTGGCTTTTACTGAACATTTCACACACTTAAATATATCAGGATGTGAGTTTTGTTCTAGGACTTTGTCACCAGCACAGAGTGTGCAGCCTAAACTTAATGTTGTTGTCTTTAACTGACACAAACTCAAAATAGTGGTGGTATTTCCTCCATTGTTTACGTGTGTGTCGCTACGTGGTATTAAAGTCCTCGTGCTGAAAAACGTGATTGCGGTTAAAAAAAAAAAGTGGTTACAGTTATTTTTTGACATTTATTGTCTATAAAAGACATTTATATTTAATAATTCCATGAAGTTTAAACATATTTTTGAATTTAAAGACAGAAGTACTTGATTTTTAACTTTACTACTTTAACTGTGATGCACCTACTTCAGAAATGAGTTTTAACCTTTATCATCTTAAACATCTTAGTTCATATCGTTTTACTCTGGGTGAGAACATTTTCTGAATGCAGCAGAGAAGTTGGTTGTTTTGTGCCTTGAACATTATGAGAGATGGTTCTCAGCTCAACAATACAATTAAATATAAAAGTATTTAATTTAATAAAGATTAAAAGGTTTGTTGAGTCACAGTGTTTTACACTTTTGTAGTTTGGTTATTGGATCGATGTTTGTCGATGATGTTTGGCAGAATAAGTCTTACATAGAAATGTGTTTGGCTATTTTAGATTTAATGTTTGTGTGTTTTCCAATTGCAATTTTCCACTTCCCTTCCGCCGGGTAACGAACCTCTTTCACACTGTGTGTTTTTTTATTGCAGTCTGCAGAAGTACGTCCGCGAGCAGATCCTTCTGGCCGTGGCCGTCATCGTGAAGAGGGGTTCCCTCGACAAAAGCATCAGCTGTAAAAGCATCTTTCATGAAGTGGGGCAGCTCATCAGCAGCGGGAACCCGACGGTGGTGAGAGCGACACGCTTCAATTACACCTGTTCATGTGTTAGATAGAAACTACAGCGTCTGGGAGGTGGATTCATGTTAATCACAGCCACATCTGGAGCATTAACTTCCTCATTACATCTATTCACTCCGGCCTTCCTCAACCCCCCAAAAAATATATGATAAGTATTGAAATAATTAGCAAACTAAACTAGAAAGAGCTCATATTCATGTCACATTTAATAATTTAATCTTTCATTGACCAGTTATATGATCATTAATCCACGTTTATCAGACAGGAGTTGTCTTTTTATTTATATTACAAAACCAAAATAACACATTTTTGCTTTTAGTATCCAAAGAAAGTCAATATACTGTGTGTGTATATATAAATATGTATGTTTATTTTTTGCATTTCTGCTTTTTAATTCAGTGTAAAGTGACCTTGAGCTTCTTAAAGACCCTTATGAATAAAATGTAGTATTCTTATTTATTTTAAATAACCAAATTAATTGTCACGATCATCAAGTGAGAAAAAAGTTCGAACCATATCAGCTAAAATATTGCTTTAAATACTTATATAGAAATAAATAACTGTTTTTTATAATAAGTTGCATTTGTGACGTGGTTATAGACTTTTTATCTCTGATCACAGGCAACTTAGTCTGAAAATAAACTAATTACCCAAAAAGCTTTAGAGAAAAGGAGCTACAGGTGTTTTAATGTGGTTAAATTAGTTTTTCCCTGCACATTTACTTAAGGTGCATTTTCATGATAATATAAAAAACAAGCATGAAACATGAAGAATGAATGTGATGAATAAAACACGGTTCCTCTCTAGTGTAGAGCATCTCCCCTTTTAAACCAGTAGGTGGCGCTACTTCATTTCTTTCCCAAATCAAACCAGAACCAGAGCAGATCAGCTGTTCTCCATCCAGGATCTGATTTCACTTTAATGAGGCACAAAAAACCCGATAGAATTAATTTAACGGTGCATCATCGTTCGTTATCTGAGCTTATTTTTTTATCTTCATTAAATAAAAGGAACTAAAGTGTTGAAATAATTAGTAAAACTAAACTATTTATATTGGATTTAATCTTTTATTGATTCAGTTACATGTTCATTAATCCACATTTATGAGACACGAGTCGTCTTTTTATCTTTATTACAAAACCAAAATAACACATTTTTGCATTTATTGCACAAAGAAAGCCAGTATACTTTTTCTTTTTTCTTTTTTTTAAACGTTTTCTTCAGGAAATTGTGCAACATGTGAACAGACAGAAGTAATTTCCACTGAACATCTTGGCTAATAGAGGACAAAATGTTTTCTTTCCCAGGGTTTTGATGTTATTTGGGTTTTCTCAACACCAACCGCTGCTTGTTTTTTTTTTTTTTATTGTTTTACAGCTGCTCTCTCTTTTTGTTGCGTTGCATAACTCGATCTTGTCTCCTGCAGCAAACCCTGGCCTGCTCCATCCTGACCGCCCTCCTCAGCGAGTTCTCCAGCTCCAGTAAAACCAGCAGCATCGGCCTCAGCATGGAGTTCCACGGCAACTGCAAGCGTCTGTTCCAGGTGTGTCCCCCCTTCCCATCGTGAACTAGTCTCAGCCTCAGCTTCGTTTCTCATCATTATTAATTTTTTTTGTGTGTTTATCTGTTCTCTCCCAGGAGGAGGGTCTGCGGCAGATCTTCATGTTGACCATGGAGGTGCTGCAGGAGTTCAGCCGCAGAGAAAACCTCAACGCCCAGATGTCCTCGGTCTTCCAGCGCTACTTGGCTCTGGCCAACCAGGTCCTCAGCTGGAACTTCCTGCCTCTAAATTATATCCTTTTGTTCGGACAAAAAAAAAAAAAAAATCAACTTAAAGTGGAGGCAGAGTTACAAAAGTAATGTCGCTTAAAAGACACAGGTGAGAAACTTTCTGCTAGATACGCTGCTGAAAACTCTTTGAGTGTTTCACGTAGAGGATGAGTGTTTCTGTGTGGATGAGAGCTGCTTGGTCACTGGTGAAAGGTTTCAGTTTTTTACTCTTATCGGACTGTGATATATTAGAGATTTTCAAACTTAACTGAGGAGGAGAAATGTACCAACTGTCTGTGAACTGGGAAATTTCGCAGTTGCAGCAGCAGCAGCAATGTACAGGCACTCGACACCATGTATGATACATAACAGGAAAAACACAAGTCAACTTTATTGTCAGTTCTGACACGTGCTACACATACACAGGATTAAAATTAACTTCCTCAAAGGCGCACGTTGCAGCAGCTAAACAAAAAACGTGAACAAAATGTGCAAACGTTGAGAAATGTATAAAAATATAAACCAAGATTAGAATATATCCTGTATATACAAGTACCCTAAAGAGAACATGACATAGCGCATGACAATACACAAAATACATAACAATATACATGAAGTGTCTAATGTGACCAGTCAGTAACACCTGTTCTGTACCACACCTGCTCAGATGGGAGATGTAGTTCAGAAGTGTGTAGACCAGTAGATTTCAGATAAGGAAACATTTTAGATTCACAAGAACCATGCACAGACAAAAACAATATGACAATAGAGAAATATATATAAATACACAGTGTTACAACTAGATTGAAGGTGTCAGACAGATCTACAGAAATATTATAACATAGCACTCGTATCAGAATTAACGTTTAAGCAGTTTACGAGCTTGTTTAGTGATGTTTTCAGTAGAAGCTAAACTTTAACTTTAGTTTTTTTCTTAGTTTTACCAGATTTTCAATATGTGATTTAAAAAAAGAGCCCCCGATCTAAAAGGAAACTCAAGTATTTGTAATTGAAAACAGTCTAGATTGGGATACATGTTTGAACAGCCCAAATAAGGAGATTTTGAGAAAAACCATGATTTTTAGATTTAAAACCGATTTGACAAAAGCATTAAAAACAGATTAACTGCTCACATGCTTGAACTACCGGGGATTCACAACAGTAAATAACAGTGTCATCAGAATAAGAATGATACCTGTAGACATATTGACGTAAAGATAGTTTTTTTTTTTTAAAGATGGAGAATAAAATAGGTCCCAAGACCGAGCCCTGTGGCACACCTTCAATGATCTCTAGTAAAGATGATGTAGAACTGGACGTCTGAACGTCCTGTTAAGACACGTGTTATGAAAACCAGGTAGATGCCTGTTTAGAAAAGATACTGATCAATAAAAGCCTTTGAGACACGTAAATCTGCTAATGTTTCATGGTCAAAAAATAGAACTGAATAGTTGCTTTGTTGTAACAAAGTGAAATGTAGAGAATTCCTGGTTAAAGTCGTGCAAATATAAACACAGTAAAAAGCAAAATGAAATGAAATAAATGGAGCCGTACAGACATATATAGGTGTGTGTGTGTGTGTGTGTGTGTGTGTGTGTGTGTGTGTGTGTGTGTGTGTGTGTGTGTGTGTGTGTGTGTGTGTGTGTGGTATGCAGTGGTCAGGAATGCATCAGTCAGTTTTACTTTGTACTTCATCTCTTGTGCACACATCCTTGTTATCTTTGCAGTTGGCCGCATTGTTGAGCGAACGTAGCCACTTTGTGTGTGTGTGTGTGTGTGTGTGTGTGTGTGTGTGTGTGAGGCCACGCTCATTATGGCCTAAACCCCGACAGCCTGGCATCCTCTCTGCCTGTCTGAGGGGGATCTGGAGTGGCGCTTGCTGCCAGCCACGACCATGTATCACTTTCAAAGAGGTGTCTGTGTGTCCATCCCCGTATCATTCCAACACCACCACCCTCCTCCCACCACCACCACCACCCTCCACCTCCCTCCTCCCTCCTCAGCCTTGGCTTGTTGAGGCTCCCCTTGGTATTCCCGGCACGCTCGCTCCGATATGTGTGTTCTCAAAGACGCACTTTTAAGTCTCGGAGCTCTCGCAATCAATTTTTAGACGTCGGTTTAATTCTGTTTTAGTGTTGGGTGTCTATAGGAAGCTGCTGCAGCAGTTGTTGTGCACGTCAGAGGCTTGAAATTTATATAAAAATAATGACTGAATTCTGTTGAAGCAGCTCCAGATTTAATATTTTTACCCCGCGTTTGGCCTTTGTGAGATATTTTATGGTGGTTTTTGAATGGGAGGATTTATGTGGAAGGTTATTTATATCACAAATGGCTTCCCATCCAAATTCTGAGAAAAATGTACTATACAGCGAAGTGGATGCTGCCACAGTTCAACTCACTTAACAGTAATTTGCTGGAGCCGGATTATACATTCGCACCTACACTTGATACCCTCTTAAAAGTAATCACTTTCGAAGCTGGCATTTTCATGAGTCAGGGCATTGAACGTTTTAAAGCTTGGGTGTCTGTAGCCTGGAGTACATTACAAAATCATTAATTAATCTTAAATGGCTCCGGAGCAAAAGATGGCCTGGGTGATTTATGAATACGGTAAAATAGTTGCGGGGCAAATAGAGACGTCGCTCTCTGGTTTCTTACATGTTGAGTTGTGATGAATGTTTTCGAAGGGGAAACTTTCGCCGCGTAGAAAATAGCATCTGACTTCTTAAATCAAGCGGCGTTCTCCTTGAAATCCGGCGCGCGCAGCCACACGAGTGCACGCGGCGTCTTCCAAGTGTCCGGGGCGGGTTGTTGAAAAGGGGAACAGACTGATGAAGGCCTCCGGGGGACGCCCCCCGAGGAGCGAGTGCCGCCGCCGCCGCCGCCGCCTGTCCGCGGGTGTCACGACACGCCTGTGCTGGTGCGATGCGACGTGAGCGTATGCCAGGGCGGGTATCAGGGGGCCTCTACTTAATTGCGAAGCTGACAGCGGCTACCTTTTCAAAACGGACACACACACACATGGCGGCTCAAAAGAAGAAGAAGAAGAAGCCTCCCTCCCTTAAACAAACTGAGCGGCATGCTTGTCATCTGTCCCCCCCTCGCCCCCGGCCCTTTGGCTCTGGTGTCATGTGGTTGAGACACGCTCCCCGACGCATCGGAGCGACACCGTGTCACTCCGCACCGGGCTTGACTCCGGCCCGGGTCGGGGTCGGGGTCGCGGTCGCGGTCGGGCCTCCGGGCTGCAGCGGCGGTCAGGTGCTGTAAATGGCTGTTTGAGCTGACAGACGGATGAGCCTCCATCCCCTGCGTTCAGACCATTTACCGCGTTGTTGGTTGTTGGTCTGCGGCATGTGAGGAAATCTCTAAATGTGTTACTATAAGCGGGGCTTTGTTCTGTAGCAGTTTCTTTTCCTTTGCTTTGAAATCTCCAACATCTGTTCTTTTCTTGAGCGGAGAGGAATGTGTAGATTTCATGGTGTGTCGGCTCGCTGCGAGTCGGGTTGTTCCGAATTAGAGCATGGCCTTCGCCTGTCTTTATCCGTCTCTACTGCTACAGGACAAAAGTCTTAGACCAGCATCAGTTTCCTCTGGTATAGTTGGTCAGAGCTTCATCCTACAGCAACATAATGACCCAAAACTTTAGTCCAAGCTCTACCAGAACTTGTTAAATGTATATTATGGTATTTTATTCATGCATAATCACGTGTTTACATAATTTTTACTGGTTGAGAGAGGAATTAATGCAGCAGATTGATTAAAGATGGACTATTTTACTGTGATGATGAGTAAATATTGTAGAATAATCCCACACTAACCCATGTCAGCACTGACTGATGATGTGGAAATCTGGGGACATTTACAGCTCAGAGATTAAAAGTAAATAAATAAAAGAATTAAATGTTATCAAGATGAAATTAAGAAACAGGGACAATTAAAGTTTCATTTATTTTTACATATTTAAACATATTTAAATGTCAATAGCAGCTCAAGCAGTTACCGTAATAATTGTAGTCTGCATGCAACATTTTTTTTCTCATTCATAAAAAGCTCAAATTGGGGACAACTTTAGTCGGAGGACAGGTCATCCACAATGGGGACTGTCCCCAGAAATTGTCGTCTGGTCACTCCACCCCTTTGGGCACAAGTCTTCTCGTTTCGAACCTTTCCATCTTCACCACTCCAGTGACACAGTCGCATCATGTGTGTTTAAAAACAGAGCGTCATGGAACCGGTATATTAAAAATTCGTATCATAACGTGAAAAAAATACCGGTATTCGAACTACTTCAGGATAAAAAACAAAATGTAAAGCTTGAAAACTCTCTAAAGTCTCTAGACTTTAACCCCATGGAGCTGGTTTGTGATGAATTGGACAGAAGAGTGAAAGTAAAGCTTCCTGCAAGAGACACACATTTCTACGAATTTCTGCAACAAAACTGGCAAGAAAAATATTAGATTTCCCATTTTAGAAAGAAAGAAGTTTTCACGTGTTAAATCAGACTAAGGTGGTTGAATTTTAACTTCCGTTGTTTATTTGGTCTGTTCTTTAATTTCAGAGTAAAGTGAGACATTTAACTGCTACATTTCAATAAAAAAAGAAAGAAATATTGGAGTGAATTAGAGTGAATTTTCATCTAACCCGTGTTTGGACAAAGTTTGTGGGACATTTACTTGAGTCAAACGTAGAGCATCAGCAGCGACCCCCCTCCCAGTTGTATCTGCTTGTCCCTTAGTTGACTTGTACTTAAACGAGGGCAGACCTGCGTATTTTTAGTGGAGCGTAATAATGGCGGCATTAACTGCTCTGAAAAAAAAACAAAAAAAAACAAATGCCCCCATTATTCTGAGTTATTCTTGTGCCAAAGAGACGACTGATGGTCCAACACTTGTCTGGTCGTGGGTCACTATTCTCATTAGCTGCTCAGAGGTCAGGTTGTAGGTATGTTGGCCCCCCCAGGTTAAGGTTGGGATTAGGAGGGTGTAAGTTGATGCTGGGCGTTCGCCTCGGCCCTGACCTTTATGCAGAATCTTTCAGGACTACTGTCTAAACAGAGACGGGAGGGATGTTACGTTAAAGCAATGGTTTTCTCTAGAAACGTTTATTTATTTATTTATTTATTTATAGTGACTTATTGCAGTTTCTTTCTGAAACAAGCTAGCATGAAGCGCTGGCGTGATGTCCGTGTTGTTTGTTTAATTCAGCGGAGGGAGAATTAATGACAACTGCTGTCCCAACAGATGGAGGCCAAACAGTAGAAAGCTTAGGGGGGAGAAGAATCGGAGGGGGCTGGGTCGCTAAGGAGGTATTCCTGGACTGTTATTTCACATGGCAAGGCTGCAGGGGAGACTTATGGGAGGATATATCACTTAAACCCCACCACGCGCCTTAGCATAGCGCAGCAGTCTTCGCGCGGCCGCTGGCAGCCGCTCAGCGAGTCCTCCCGTGCAGCGGGTTCATCCTTGGTGAGGATCAGCCGTAATGAATTGAGGATACAGGAGAAGCCTGCTAATCCATTATCCTCGAGCAACCGTTATCCTTCGGGCTTGCAAAATGTTCAGATTACCGAGATGAGGCTGATTGTTGGCTATTTTAAACGGTCGCACAAGTATTGTTGGGTTGATTTAGAAAGTGCGACGTGCAGCAAATTGTTGATGATTGTTGTTGTCTGGGAGGTGGGAGTTGTGTTAAATGTGAAGCTGGCTTGGGTTTCTTCTGGGGGGTCTTATTATACACAATTACACAACCATGCTTTTATGTTTTTTGAAAGTTTATATGTAGGGTGCAGATGCATTTCCTGCATAAAATCTGCATAAAAATGTCCTGGAAGACAAAGAGATCACAGTTAAACAAATGAAACCGGAATATTACACTTGCATTTATTTATTTCAAGAGTTGCAAAGCTAAAGTTCTAGTTGCACAGGATTATTCTTACCGTCCTGTGATTCAGATATTAACCCTATTACTGATGACTTAGACTTTAATGATGCACAAGGGAAATCGTTTGCTCATAGTAGCTTAGTTGTTACCAAAAGATGAGTGATGGATAATAAAAAATATATTTTTGATACTATTTATCTCGGGGAAGAAATTATCAACGACCTGTTAACAATTAAATCAGCTTCACTTTTACAGATGAACACGTTGTTAATGGTTAATTTGATGATTTCATTCGTCTAAATGGGTGAATAGTTCAGAGACACCTCGACTTTGCTCCCTAACATCTGTCAAAACTTTTTATTATAGCTTCATAATTCTTAAGTGATAAGAGGCAGAAAAAATCAAGAAAAAGTCTCAAAAACATAAAAACTCACTCCTAAATCACAGAGATGTCGATTCACACAGGATTAGTTTTATCAGAGGACCCCTGTGTTACGAGAGTTATAGTAGATTATTTGCAGTGTAATCATTACTTTATAAATTGCCGACATGGATGAATCGCACAAGATTAAGATCACAGGCGACCTGTGTTTTTTATAAATTACCAAAGGTCCCAGGTAAAACTAGTCCCATGTGATTAGGGCTCATGTGAACCTTTGCTTTCGGTAGCTGGTGATGGTGTAATAACTTCACATTAAGGTCAGGACTTTATGTTGGTCGTTCCAAAACTTTAATTTGGTTCTTCTTGAACCATTTTTTTGTGGAACACCTTGTGTTCTTGGATCCTTGTCTACATGACCCAGTTTCTCTTCAGATTCAGCTTGATTTTAGATTTTAGAATTCAGAATAGAGATCGACCGATGTGGATACTATTCTTTTATTTTTTTTTACACCAGGTAAAAAGATTTGTGTGTCTGTAAATCTTTTCTGGGGAAAGAAAATATATCGGCGATACCAGTAAAAACATCGTCACGCCGAGCAAATAACGGCTCAATGTCTGTAATTCAGAATTCGTTGGCCCATCAATGGTGACAAGCCGTCTTAGCCCGGATGTAGCAAACAGAATAAATGGGACATTAAACAAGCCTGTTGCTCAGAGTCAGTGTGAGAAACTGCTCATTGTGACTGTTGAGCTCAGAGAAGCTGGATCCCACTCCCACAGTGACACAGCTGGAAGCTCATGATTGAGCAGCTCCCATGTTCTTTAAATACATGCGCCTTGTAGTTAAAACCTGCACACCCAGGGGAACGGTTCTTCTTAGCCATGCGAGAGCAGCCTGTAGAGATTTTAATGTTCGTCTGTCACATTGTTACAGAAATAGCTCAAAGTCTCCTGATGAATGGAAAGATCCTCGGTTCAACATGAATTGTTGATCACTAGACGTTTGATCCTACGTGTTACTCTGAATGCAGCATTTGTAGTTAAACGTCTCAACAACTTTGTCAGCTTGTTTTTTTTTTAATGACATTACGACACTTACCACAAAATCATCAAGCGAGATCTGAAAAACATTTACTTGATGGATTGACTCAACATTTGGTGCAAATATTCATGATCCTCAGACTTTGCATCCGTCAACATCTGCTCAGACGTGTATATATTTAACTAAGTAAATAGGTAGGAGCCTCCTTTTGGATAATTACTGAATGGGTGATTATCATTCAGTTGGCAACAAGTTATTTGAGCCCAACTAAGTCAAAGAGTAGTTTCTCATTACTTCAACAACCGTGTGGAAAAGATGTTTGTCTGTTTAAAGAAGCGTCAAATCATTGGCTGCATCAACCAGAGAAAAACATCTAAAGAGACTGAAGCAGAAACTATTAAAACTGGGTTAAAAACTGTCCAACGCTGCATTATTAAAAGCTGGAAGGATAGTGGGGAACCATTGGTGATCAGCTCAGCTTTAGTTGAAATCAAATAAAAGCAGCAGTAGAACTGAGGGCTGACGTTTAATAGTGGAAGTAAAAGCATTTCTACACGTACAATGTGAAGCTTGTGTAGCCTTAAGAAAACCACTGATCAGTGAGGACAACCAGGAAAAAAGGCTTCAATCTGCTAGGGAGCATGAAGATTGGAGACATGGAAGAAGGTCATGTGGTCTACAGAGTCCAGATTGACCCTGTTCCAGAGTGATGGGGGCAGTGCTGTGATCTGGGGTTGATGCAGTTGCATCAACTTTATGCCCAAAGAATGAGGTCAACTGACCACCTCCAGTTTTTCTTCCATATTAATAAGTGGTTCAGGGAACATGAGGCCAGATGAGACCAGACCTGAACCCCAGTGAGAATGTTTGGGACGTGCTGGAGAAGACTTTGTGGCCTCATCAATACAAGATCCTGGTTAAAAATTAATGCAACACTGGACGGAAATAAATCTGGTGACATTACAGTAGCTTCTTATCGAAACAATGTCACGGAGAACGATGCCGCAGTCAAAGCTAAAGCAGGTCCAACCAAATATTTTGGTGTCAAATATCTGCGAAGCTAATGATATTTCAGTCTGAACTTTCACCACTTATCCCACCGGTGTCTTCAGCTCTCAGTCGCAATCCAGCTGCCTCTGTTGTCGCTTTGTTTTTCGATGGTAAACATCACACCTGCTGGTGTTGTCATTGTGAGCGTGTCAGCGAGCGCATGTCTGCATTTAGCTCAAATAAATCTTGCGTCTAAACGGCCTCAGAGCTGAAAGCATGGCTGCAAACTTTGGGCAGCACACGGTTAAAAATTAAATAAATAAATAAAACAAACCGCCAGAAATTATGAGATTAAAAATCTTGGCATTGAAGAATTTTGTTGTTTGGTTTTGTTGTCGGGATGATTCACCGTCTCCCTACGCGCAGAGAAGAACCAACCCTCAGTGTGGTGTAGCAGTGTGGTTCGTCTGTGTGTCGCAGTGGACGCTGAATTACAGCCCGTGAAGGAAGCAGCGATGCAGTTTTATTGCAACTATTTTCACTCGGGCTTTGAAGTGGAGAGCTGTGCACTGATGCACACTACCTGGGCTAAGGTTCACATGCAAATCCATAAATACTCGACTTGTTTGTCATAAAAAAATAAAAAATAAAAAGGCTTGTTTCTTGGCCAGAGCGACTGTAGGAGGAGACAAACTTACGCACATTTATTCCGAGTGTTGTCTGGTATTAATTAATGTGTTACAGCGTGTTTTTATGAGCCTGTGAGAACTGTGCGAATCTTCAGCCGCGTTTGATTTAAACTCCTGCGGTCGGCGGCCATAAAAACTGGCTGCGCGAGTCGGTCCAAAGTGTTTCTGTGTGCACTTGTGTGTCCGTCCGTCTGTCAGTACGTCTTATAGTTGCAGTGGAAAACTGACGTGTCACATTAGTTATTCTTGAGCCTGCTGGAACGGTTGAGATAGTAGCAGGTGATGCCTTTTAAAAACTCAAACCAAACCACAGCCACATGTCCTCGTCACTCCATGCACATTACTCATCCCGGAGGCATGCGCACACACACACACACACAACACACACAACACACACAAACCTATCACTTCTCTTTTTTTTTTTTTGTTTTTAAAAAAAGAGCGGATAGCGTGATTGAGGTTGCAAATTCACTTGTCAACTCGCAAGTATATTTTCCTCTCGATTCACTCTGGATAAACACTTCATTAGGAGAAATTTTAATTTTGTTTTCTTGGCACCGATTTCAGTCGAACACATGACAGGAACACATGACAAGTTTTAATGATGCAATCGCCTTATAATAGATTTTGCATGTAGTATATCTTTATTTAGGTCTATGGAAAATACACAAGAGCCACATTAAAAGTAATAAATGGTGCAGGATATTCTGTTTATCACAGAAATAGCTCAGATCTGAGTTCTACTAATGGATCAATAAATAATTTGGTTCCACCTTCTGAAAGTTATCCAGAGCGTACAACAAGCAGTTTGAAGGCCAGGTTTGATCCAGTGTTTAAGCTGAACTTTAAAAGAACCAAAAGTTGGACTTTTTATTTTTTTTTATCTTGACTAGTTTGTTCCAGTTTAAACTTCCCTGAACTGAAACTTCAGTCTGAGCAAAGGTCAACTTTAGCGTTAAAACACTAATTCAGCTTTAGCCAAAATGGCCTCATTAAATGAGAGGTTTGCTTTGCTTTTCCCCAAACTCTCCTTTAGCTTGAGAGACAAAAATCAGCTTATTATAAAAATAATAATAATAATAATAATCTTCCTAAATAGGTGACTCACAAGTGACGAAACCATTAACTTTATACTATGGACAAACACATCGTGACGTCACCCGTTGGATTCTGAAACTCAAAAATGAAGCCTAAAGTGGGCGGAGCCTGCGGTCGCCATGTTGGATGAGTCTTACTCCGCCCACACTTGGATACTCCAAATATGGACATGATAGGTCATGTTGGGGCGGAGCTAAAGCCGCCTGGACGTTTAGACCCGCCCACCCAACTCTCCGCTACCTGGTAGCTTAGGCAGAATTACAGAATTTTAAACCTTAATAAAAAATAAACGATTGAGTTAGAAAAAAATTCACTTACTCTACAGTTCTCTTGAACAGTGAAATAAACTATTGGGACATAAATCATGTTTTGGACCAGACTATAAACATGTTTAATATCGCTGTAAAGTGTGGCTTTTTAACATGGACGTCTATGGGGAGTTGCTCCCCTTTGGAGCCTCAAGTGGCCACTCGATGAACTGCAGTTATTTGCACTCCTGCAATGGACTTCATCGCTCAGACCTGTACTTTGTGTAATATCCTCTAATTAATTTCTAATTGGAAATCTTAAAGGTGGCAGGATCAATAGGCAGGAACGTTTTGATGCACCAGCGTAGAACTGGTTTAGTTTTCTGCTCACAACTTCTCTTTAGAAACAACAGAACCAACTGACCTGTAGCAAAGTCGGACGTTTTGACCACAGCACCAGTTGCCAAAACCTCTGTTAAATCCACAACTCCTATATTCACTTCATCCGTTCCAACATTAAAAGTTTCTTCAGAGAACCAGACAACACCCTTCTTCTCCGATTTGCATGTTCACACACAGACTCACTCGTGATGCAGATGTTGCCACGGTTTCTGGTTCTGGTTTGACTTTGAAACCAACCTGTGTTTTGCATGTTGGTCAAAAAAAAAAAAAAAAAAAAAAAAAGCCCCGTTAGTCCCCGTCTGTACGAATCAAATCTGTTTCATATATGTAAATATATATATATATATTTGATCAATCTTGTCTAAATTCTTTGTGGGTGTTTGGTTTCAGCCTGTCAGAACATTTTACATGTCTGTCCATCGTAGCGAGGGAGTCGAAGTAACAGTGTAGTTATCATTCCTGAGGTCTCCTGTGAGTTTTGTCCCGGTCATATGATCTTTAAGGAGGGTTTTGTAGAGGCTGTATCGCCGAGGTGGTCCCTCCCCGAGGAGAGGGCCTCAGCCTGCAACGCTGCGCGACTCGGTCAGCCACACTCAACCAAATATGCACCCACTCCTTTTTTCGCTCGGTTTTCTTATCCGCGTTTAATGTGCAGGAATTCGATCCCAAACAAACGGTGAACGAGGAATAGAAGTGGAAAAAAAAAAAGTTTAATTGTGTGTCTGAATTAAACTGGAATTAAGGAAACTTTTTTTTTTTTCCGTATCAAGTCGCTATGTTGTTAGAAAGGTTCAGTCGCAGGACGTCTCCACTATTTTTAACAGGGCCTGGAAGCCAAACACACACACACACACACACACACACACACTCGTCCACGGATCCTCAAACAGGTGCCAACTTTTGTGCCGAAAAGTGTGTTGCGGTGTGTTGCGGTGGGGTGTGTTGCGCTGCGCTGCGCGGGGAGTGACTGACTGTGGGCTGGTGTCGGAGGAATGCGTGACCTTGCCGGCCTCCGCCGCTGTTTGGCTTTGATCGGACATTCCTCTGCAAGTTTTTTCCGACTTCTGCTGTCGCTGAGCCCAAGAGCAGCGATGCGGTTTTATGACTGTTTGTGTGTGATTTGTGTTGCTGATGTGTGTGGGGGAGAGGTGGGGGGGAAGGAGATTGTGTCTTGTTTTTGTTTTATTAACGTTTGATTTATTATCGAACAGGCAGCAGACGTAAGCGGATACGTAGAAACTAAAAGGAGGCGCTGATGTTATTCAGTGGCAGTTTTTTAGTAACATCATCGATCAAAAATCTTTCAAAGGGGACGATTAAGTGTTTTCACACTATATCGAAACGTGGAAACATTTTGTTTCTAATAAGTGAGATCGTTTCAAAATGTAAGTTGTGTTGGAAGTGAGGCAGGGAGGAGGTTGGGGTGGATGGACGGGTCCAGAGGACACTGTTGTTTTTATTTCCAGTGTCATGTCTGGTCATTTTAAACATAACCTTAAGTCTTTGCCTTTCTCAGCCTTTACTACGGTTATTTATTTTTAACAGTTCATATGTGATTCTTTACGAAGGAGAAATAATTACATATTCTATTCTATTCTATTCTATTCTATTCTATTCTATTCTATTCTATAATTCAGTGTTGATTATGTCCATCTTTACACTGTAAACTGGACATATCTGGGTTTTACAGTGTTAATTTAGATATAATATAATTTAGATTTTATTTATTGATTATATTCATTGATAATATAAATAATAATAAAAATAAAAATATTTTAAAAAAAGGTAGAAAGCTTCCAGTTTTCAAGGTTCAGCTCACAGGGGCAAATAAACTTTCATTTTTTTAATTTTTTTATTATTATTATTTATAGATGTGATGGGAAAAAATTCAGAAAAACTTAAATTCAAATAGTCACGTGTTGCTTTATTAATAATCTATTCATTTATTTATTTTTATTTATTTTATTGTGAAATGGACAGTACAAATATGAACAAGGTGTGTGTGTGAGAGCATTTACAAATACATTTTTACCAACAAATTATGTTTATAGGGATCACAACTGTAGTAATATAAAGCTTCAATTAATAATTATTTTTAAAATAAATAAAGAAACTACAAAACAAACATATGAAAAACAATTGATAATTATAGTTATAATGACGTGAGAGGCAAATCTCTTATGATACGGACACATTTTTATTGTTTTATTATATTAATAATGATTTAATAAACTAAACCACCTTGGCCGACACCAGACTGAGAGAAGCCTCTTTTTTCGGGGCCCGTTCTCGACGAGCTGAGGGGAAAAAGCTCGTTGTGGGCGCGTTTCAGAAGTTTTTCGAACGAGCACAGGAAGCGTTTGTGGCCGCGCGAGTGTTGTGGGCTTGAGAAAAGCTTGTTGTGGGCTGTGAGCGAAAGTCTGAAATAAGGGAGACTTGTGTGTGTGTTGTGGGAACGTGGAGAAAGAAAGACTTGTCTGGAGCGAAAGGGATTAAAAATGAGAAGGTTCTTTATGGTTGTTGGAACAGAGTGCGATTGTGTTGCGGGTTTTCGGATGATGATGGTTTGAAACGAGGGCAGAGAGTGTGTAGCTGGATGGATAGAAGTGTGTTATGGAGGCAACAAGAGCCTCGCTTTGGTCTTGGAAAGTGGTCGGGAGGAGAGACGAAGTGGATTGGCTGAGGAGGGAGGAGGGAGTGTCTCAGGGCAGCAAGGAGTCTCGAGGACGTCTCTTAGAGTGGACAAAGCGTCGCAGGGAGGACGGAGAGGAAAAAGCAGGGGAGGGCTCGGTAGTAAGAGGGGTGAACGAGAGGACAAGGAGGGGAGACGGGTGTCAAGAGGGTGAGGGCTGGAAAAGTTGGGAGAAAACAGAGGAGGAAGAAGAAGAAAGAGGAGGAGGAGGAGGTGGAGGAAGAAAGTAAGTGGACAGGAGGGTGAGAAAGGAGATTTGCTGTGGCGGATAAAGAGCTGACGGAGGAGAAAGGAGGAAAACAAAAGAGGGAAGGGTGAGAAAATTAACAAAAAGGCTTTTGTGGAGTAAAGATTGACAAGATTAATGGGAGGAAGAGTCGGCTAACAAGTGTCTGACACACACACTCAGACGGAAATACTCATTGAGAGGCAGCGTAGTGACAGGAGCTGGTGTTTTTGAGTGTCGCGCTCCTCCTCCTCCTCCTCCTCCTCCTCCTCCTCTTTTTCATACCGTTGTCGGCCTTAACTGGCGGCAGATCACTGGGGCGCCACTACATCGCCATGTTCGAGGCCACGCAGAACGTCATGCTGAAGCCTACGGAGTCCTGGAGGGAAGCGCTGCTGGACACTCGCGTCATGGACCTCTTCTTCACCGTGAGTATCTTCTCTTTATAATCGATCCTCGTTCTCACGGCGACTTCACGCTTCAGATTCACGGCCACAAAACAATGTGTATTACGGTATTTTTCAAAATTCTAACGTTGTCACTGTATTTTTTTTATTTATTTTTTCATGCATAATCACGTGTTCACAACATTTTCTACTTTTTAAAGAGAGGAATTAATGCAGCACATTGACTAAGGATGAACTATTTTACTGTGATGATGATTAATATTGTAGAATAATCCCACACGAGTAGTAAAACAGGTTTTCATGGACCCGTGTTAGAACTGACTGATGATGTGGAAATAAATAAATAAATAAATAAAAGATGAAAAAAGTAACAATTAAGTTTAATTTATTTATTCATATTTAAACATATTTAAACTGTTATGTCTGTAGCGTCAATAGGAGCGCGACCAGTTACCGTAATACTTGTAGTCTGCGCACAACATTTTTTTTCTCATTCATAAAAAGCTAAAATTGGGGACATTTTTGGGGACAGCTTTAGCCGAGTGGACAGGTCGTCCAAAACGGAGACTGTCCCCAGAAATTAGCGGCATCTGGCAATAAAAAACAAACAAACAACCAACTTTATTTTATTTTTTGGTAAGTTCTTGTTCTGCCGCTTCATTTTTCGGACCTTTCCATCTTCACCATGTGAGTTTAAAAGCGCTACATTGAAAATGTTCCGGTCTGAAACAGATTCTCGCAGTGAAACGTTCCCAACGTTCAGTATATTAAAAATTCACATCCTAACGAAAAGAAAAGTACCAGTAGCCCTACTTTTAAGATTATTGTTGCATCTTTCGTTTTCCTCTCATTAGTCGTCATTTTAAACCTCATTACAAGGAATCCGATTATCTTAATGAATGAATGACTTCTCTGTGCGTGTGGCCGCATGTTTCCATGCTTTTCTTCCAATATTAAGCCATTTTTGTCTCACAAATTTCCATTAGAGTCTCCTTGCGTCCTCCTTTCCCCTTGAGTTTTTTTTCCATGCTGGTTTATTTATTATAAGCAAAGAGAGACAGTTTTCCTTTTCATGTTGGGCAGACGGATCTCGTTTGACCTCCTCTTTCTGGCACTTTTCTTGGGTTTGCGCTGCTAGTTTTTGCGGGTTTCTTGAACGCACCATTGGGGAGATTTATGAGCGCTTTGCAGTGGGGTCATGTTATTGTGTGAGTGTCCAGAGGGCCGCCCAGTGAAGTAAATGTGTATTTTTGTGCAGTGACTTTTGTGTTTAAAGAGACAGCCCACGCTGGCTGAGCTCGAGTGTGGAACAAACCGGTCATCGCTGCCTTCATCTCCATCCAGTGTCCATCCAAAACCTCTGGCTGCTCATCGCCACATACTGGCCACCCCACGTCTCTTAGCTTTTACCTGTCTTCTCACCAGCAGAAGCTGTGGGACTTTATCTTGCACGTTTTTATCTTGGTTCAATATCATCTAGTTTTTCCATCTTACACCACAAACCGCATGCATGTTGCAAAATACTGATCCCTTCCTGCAGCGCTTTGGCTCGTTTTATACACACCAACAGTAAAACAACACCGGGCATTGTTGCCTCTAATCGTCCCTAAACAAACCATTCCAGTGTGATGACATCGGCTGTTGTGTGTTGTGCAAAATCAATCAATTTTTATTTATATAAAACAAACGAATGCCATTCATGGTGCTTTTATTTTGAAAAACAAAGAAAAAAAGGACAGAAAATCTACTCCGTTTTGCAGCAAACAGTTAATGTTTAGAGGGTTGTGATGTTTTCAAGTTGTGGTGCGATTGTTGAAGCTTCATCAGAAAAATCTCTGTCTGAGTTTAAAGCTAATTGTTTGAAAACTAAAAAAAGTAGAGGTTCTGCAGACGAATGTAAGCTTGTTAAAAGAGGTTAGAGGAGAAAAGTGGTGGAAAATGCTGCGGTTAATATAAATTTTTCTTAATACCAATCTATTTTAATTTGAATTCCCCCTCCACAACACACCATCCCCCAGTGGCTACTTGCAGAAACATAACGCGCCACGGTGCAACGCAAACGTCAGGGGATTTCAGTGGTCTGTAAAACATCTGTGGGATGTGAGAATCTGCGACGAACAGCTTGGAAATTTGCAGAGTATTGAGTGTTTCCAACGTCTTGTGGGATACGTAGCACTAAGAAACCAGAGGGTGTCCCTAACCAGGGTCGGTACGCTGCATTTAATAATAATAAAGCTCTTGGTGCGCGTGTATTCCAAGTATATGTGGTGACACATATACTGGCTTCCATTGGAGTCGCATTCACCATATGAACACTGCCTGCTTGTTGTGTTCACAACCTCGTAATTGTAACGCTGACACATTCAGAAATGACAAGGGAGCGTATTGTAATTTAGTTGTGTGGAGGCTTCTTTGATATTTTCCCACTGGCCCTGTCCTCTCATTACGCATTTACATTTTCTTACGCTAAGTTAGAAACGCTCGCTGTTGCTGTTGCTGTTTTCGCTCGTGTGGTTTCCAGATACCAGCAGTTTCCCTGGAAGCATTGTTCTCACGACCTACATGTGATGTTGCCATTTGGAGGGAAAACACTTTGCATACACAGCTTCCCATGTTGTAACCACGAGCTCGGGGGGGGTTGTGTTTCACGGCAACATTAATCCAAAGTTGTGCAAATACAGTAATATGTGAATAATTGCTTGTTTCTGTCCGTATTTATTCAACGTTGTTTCGTGAGTCGAGGCTTTCGCCAGCTTCTAAATATTGCAGCGCTGCTTCTGTAGCACATGTGGTTGTTACCGAACGCTGCTGCTGCTTCAGCCTCGTTTCTGATTAATGTGACTGAAGCCTGAGAAAGTCAGACACTGTCAGAGTCTCTGGTTCTGATCAGGTCGTCTGAACTTCTTTACTTGGACGTTATTGTGTCAACGCTCTAAAATACAAATGCTGTCATTACATTTACATAAATTTACTTTGAGATGTTGAGGATTTCCTCGTTATGGTGGCGACTGTATTTACACCAAACTGTTTACAACACTGTAAGTGAGTGCAACTCTTTATTTCATCATCATGACACCTGGACTGGTCATATTTGGCAAAATCAAAGCAAATTGAAACATTTCTTGGTCGAATTTAGATGGTTTGGGTGGTGGTAGGTCTGAACCTGAAGCTCTTATGGAGTGTTTCTGGTCTGGTCTGGTCTGACCTGGTCTGACCTGGTCTGGTCTGGTCTGGTCTGGCCTGGTCTGGTCTGGTCTGGTCTGGTCTGGTCTGGTCTGGTCTGGGACGGGCACTTGAGCATCAGAACTAGACCATGGAGCAATGGTTCAATGCCCCCTTTCCTTTGCTATGAGGCTGGACTTGGTCTGCAGCAATGTTCAGGTGGTGGCACGCAAAATTTTTTTAAAATTCTTACGACATCACGGTATTTATGTATTTTTTTTTCATGCATAATCAGGTATTGACTACTGGTTGAGAGAAGAGTTACTGTGGTACATTGGTTTAATGAACTGTTTTATTGTCATCATGTGTGAATATTGTAGAATAATCCCGCGTGGCTCCAGAAAACGATGCATTAATTACAGTAAAAATACAGAACTTTAACTGTGCAAACATCTTTTTTAAAAACCAACACAGGGCTCGTAGTGTTCTAATAAAGTTCCTTGTTCAACAATAAAAGTTCTTTTTATGAACTTATCAGGCAAAAAAACAAAAATAAATGTATAACAGGCCTTGTGGCCATTTCCATAGCTGCTAGCTCAACAAGAAATACTGATTTCTGATTGGCTGACAGTCTCTGGTTCATTCATATATTACTAATCTCTGTTATTTACAGTTAATGTTACTAATGTGCAGTGACTTTTGTCGCTTCTCAGCGTGAGAACTGAACTTGAGACCCTGAATAAAAGCTAAAAACTTTAACCCAACTTTTTTTTTTTGGACTATACGTCACCTTCACCACCATCATAACGAAAATAAGCTAAAATAGTTCAGGTAAAGTTTGAGGAACAAGGTGTTGACACAGTATCCTTTGAGTTACGACAGCTCCTCGTCTCATTTCTGTTTGGGTTATTCCTGGATGATACCTTTGTGTTGGTTATGGAATCATTGTTGGTTTTTTGGTCATTCTCCTTTGATCTAAGCTGGTTTTTAATTCATCTCATTAGTTTCTATCTTTAGCATAATAGACAGGACATTAGAATATAAACCCTCTTGTGTATCTGTTGCTTCTTTGACATCGTGGTTGTTATTTGCTGCTTCACCTCATCTGGTTCAAAGTGAATCTAACCCCAATAAAAAAAAAAAGCAATAATCAGCACCAGATTTTAAGCTTTTTTTCTTGTATTTTGATTACGTGCATTTTTGAGTGTTTTCATACTTTCTCTCATGGTCTTTTAAAATTGATTAAACTGGTGGTGACAGTGTCTATTAATCACCATTTATGGACAATTTAAGCCTTTTTTTTTTTAATGTATCTGGAGGTTTTCAGTCTGATTGTCACGACTCGATTCACAAAACAATCACCAATAACTTAAATTGTCCCTAAGCAGCATTGAGCGTAATCACACATTTTGTCAAGACAAATCACAATCAAGCTCTAATCAAAGACTTGATCGGCTCGTTGTCGTGGTGGTTGTTGCGCTTGAATAAAAATGTTTGTCATTTTTCGGTCGGTTCCCTTTGTTGCTTGGAATCCGCGGGATGTGTGTTCGTCTTGGTTTCAGTTTCCCGGCCTCCGGTCTCGTCTCTCGCTCTGGTATTTCTAGTAGCTCAACTGTTTGTTATTGTAAGGCTGCTGTGCCGCTGTCAGCTGCCGGGCGAGCGTGTGTCGGACCATCGCGCTAGTTGTGTACATTTTTGCGTGCGCCGCCGCCGCGTATCTGTCTCTGTAGGATTGTGTCAGTTTGAGCTTGTGTAAAGGGATGTTTGTGTGTGTGTGTGTGTGTGTTTATTCAGTGTAATGGGTCCTTTGCTGTCTCAGCTGCTGTGTCTCTTCAGCTGAGTGAGGGGGCGACAGGCTAAGTGTGTGTGTGTTTGTGTGTGTGTGTTTGTGTGTGTGTGTGCGTGTTTGTGTTTGTGCGTGGATGGGTGTTCATAGACACGCGCCGTCGGGGTCACAGTCCACAGTGGACCAGTGGCAGGATTAGAGCCCGGCCCTGGGATTAGAGGCCCCTGTTAACAACCACAGTAAGCCAACCATAACACACACACACACACACACACACACAGACACACACAGACACACACACGCCCTGTTGACGGGCTCCGGGGAGTCTTCGTCCCTCGATGGACGGGCGTCTTTCAGCCGCTCGTTAAATGGCTCCAGTGTTCCAGCGCCGATCGGCCGTCGCGTGTTCGACAAACACGAGGTTTGATTGGCGATTGGAGACGTCGCACACGTTCGCCGCCGCGTTGACAAGCGCGGCTCAATCGAGCTACGCGCAAAGTTAAGGGTTGCGGCACTTTATTAAAGTCGTGTTGGGTGATTTAGAATTTGAAACCACAGCGTCTTGTCTGGTCGTCAGGTTCCTCACAACCTTTTTTAGAGGATAACGTTTTAAAGTTTTATAATATCTTCCAACTGGTGCAGTGCCACCGTGCTAACCGTTAGCATGCGCCATCTGCTGCAGAGAGTCTTTGTTGAGTGTTTGTCACAAACACAACAGATGACAGATCTACACTACATAGGAGAAAGTTGATCTTGGTCGAGGCGCTTGTGCGTCGTGGCTGTGCTACAGAATTAGGCTGTTTAATTTTTACGAAGCGTGCAACTTATTGCTCAGACACTTTAGACCAGGGGCGTCAAACTCATTTTAGTTCAGGGGCCACATTTAGCCCAATTTGACCTCAAGGGGGCCGGGCCAGTTACCCAATAGCTTATTACCTGGTAAATAACGACAACTCCAAATGTTTCCCTTTGCTTTAGTGCAAAAAAGTACAGCTACATGTAATGAACAACTGTGAAATTTCTTATTTCGTCAAAAATTTTCAGCTAATATCTTCAGTGTAATTTTTGCAAATTCATCCCACGGGCCAGATTGGAGCCTCTGGCGGGCCAGTTTTGGCCCCCGGGCCTTATGTTTGACACCCCTGCTTTAGACCTTTGGGCAGATAGTTGGGGATGCATGTAACCTTGCAGTGACTTGATGCACATCAATATAATTGGTTTCGTTGCAGCCGTAGACTATGGTTGAGGTCTGTGAATGCACTGAACGCGATGAAATGAAGTCAAGAAACAGAAGATTGGAATTGGTTTAAGCAAATCTCCAGAGAAGCCAATTAATTTTGGAAAGTTTAGTATGTTATAGACGTTCATTATTCTATACAGACTAAACTTACTGGTTAAACTTTGACCTGCCTGCACAGCGAAGCAGCAGAGACCTGGGAAATGACACGTGAAAAGTGAACCGTCTTGAACTTTTCTATACATCAGTGATGCTGAGAATTAATCATCGCTGGAAGTTTCCTTTAATTAGCAGCCTCATCGGATAAAATGCAGAGGCAGCCGTAAGAGGAAGCCTCCAAGTTCACTCCTAATAATCGCAATGAATCCTCAAACCGGTCGGATAATATCGGAGCCAGATCATTATCGATCAGACCCGCCCAGGCCTGAGGTTTTATTTCCTCTCCGGCCGACAGGACGTGGCGAGTATCTGGGAAATCGGCTCGATAATTATGCAGCTGAGGAGATGCTCAGTCCACCAGAGTGTCATTCTGGCCTCCAGGGTTTTTGTAGAAAAGCACTTATCTCTTTTCCCGCTTCGGCCGGTGACAGTTATTGCTCTGAAATTCAGGGAGAGGGATGATTGATCGAGAGATAAGGGTAAGAACAAGAGATGGGGGGGAAAAAGAAACAATAAGAAAGCAAGGAAAAGATGTGAGACGGTGCAGCAGCGGAGGGCGGCGTAAAATCTTAAAGTGCAGACAGAACAAAATGGAACGAACAAAAACAATTTCGAGAGAGGAAGTAAATTGTCGATGCAATTTTCAGGAGAGCAAGAGGTTTGGGGACAAATGGGCCTTTGGAAATTGAAAAAGAAGACGACCTCATTGATTGCGCCTTCAAAATAAACCCACTTTTGTCAATTTAACACCTTGTGATCACGGTACACAAAGCAGCTCCAACCCAAAAAAACATTAGAGGAGAAAAGCACAAAGAAGCACGAACACAGACGTCTTAAATTCTGTCTTTTTTTTTTTGTTGTCTGTTTGTGTTCGTCTTGGTTTCTAGTTTCCGTTCTGACTCTGAATGATAGAGACGTACGGTGAGTTCAGATCGATTGATCAGATGCATCACGTCAAATACACAAACGCACACAAGACGGTAGCAATTCACGTACATCCTTGTTCAACATATGTGTGATACTTTTATTCACATAATTCATACATCATTTTATTCACATACTTCTTGCAGATCTCCAAACTTTCATAAACAGACACACAAATGTTTGTAGTTCTTTCTTTATACAAACGTATGTTTAATTAACATTAGAGATTTTATAGTTTATCATCTGACAACTCTTTTGATTGAGAAACTATTCTTTAACCCTTTTTTACCCATTTAGGAAAAACTTGGCCAAAATGTCATTTAGTTGTGTTTTATTTTGTTTCAAAATCAAAGTCAACAACGTCCATGTCCAAAAACTTCTATAAAAACTTAACTGATTATTAATATTCTTTTCAGATTTTTTTCTGCATAAATCTCTTAAACCGGTTCAGTACTTTACAAAACTACCAAAAATTCAATCATTTTAACCCTTTAAATGCCAGTTTGATTACTTAAAATCACTGTTGTTTCCATAAAACTAATGTTGGGTGGTTGGTGGTCAGTCTTGGGTATGAACAGGATCATCTAAAAGACAAAACTAATAATGCAATTAAGTCAGTATTTTAGATAATCTTAGTCATACTCAAAAATGCCTCAACCACCCAACATAAGTCTTATGGAAAATAGCTATTTTTATTTTTTTTTTCATGTAATCAAACTGGCATCTAAAGGGTTAAAAATCCTCAAAATTATTGAATTTATGAAGCGGTTTAAGAGGTTCATGCAGAAAAAATCTTTAAAAAATCTTAATCAGTTAATTGTTCATAGCAGTTTTTGGACATGGACGTTTTTGTCGGTTACAAGAGGGTGATAAATTTAAATTTTAAGACAAAATTTTATTTGGGGTTGTCAAATTTGTAAAATTTCTCTCTTGAACTTATATTGCAGGAAGTTGACAATAATTATGTTTTGGACTCTAAGTTCCTTCACCTTAAGTTTCATAAGTTGCCTGCACAAAACTGAATTAATAGAACATCCTCAAAAATCTGATTATTTCTATTGGCTGCTGAAAGTGAAGACAACATATAAGTCAAGACAATATATAAGCTGCATAAAGGCTTTGCTCATTTTCAGGTCCACTGCGAATATTTTGTGAGCTTTACATTAATTCTGTTGTTGTTCACATTGTTACGACTGGAGCTGGATTTAAAAAAGCTAAAAACGATTTTCATTTGAAAGATCTGATATCTTTCTTTTTTTTTCTCCATACATCACATTTCCTACATCCCCTTGTTTGAAATGACGTTGCGATCTCGCAAGACGACAAATCTCTTGAGATTGTGCAACGGGATTTAAACAGATGTGAATGAGATTCAAATCATGACAGAAGCTTAAACTCTTGAGATTTTCTTCAGGCATGAAAACTGAGTGAATTTATCTCTAAATGAACTGATATTAAATGGAACTGATTCAGTGGTGATACCCATCCCTAGTAACTACACACAATCATTCTCATGTAAAGTAGTGGCAACAGTTTCCCACCAACACTGGTTTAAATAAAATAGCGATACGACCATCTGCTGCAGCGCTGCAGGGCTATCGCTGTGTTAAATCTGCTCTTTGTAAGGAACCCTTATCCTCACTTCACTTGACAGTCCATCTTGCCAGCCGTCAAGCTCTGTGCTCCAGATATCCCCGGAGGTGCAGACTAATTGGCATCCGTGAGGAGCTACAAGCAACTGTAGCCTCGTTTTAGGTGTGTCAGTCAATCCTTGGAGTGTCTTCTAGGTGCAAATCGTCTATGCAAGGACTTCAGAAACCGCGCACTGATATGCTAACTACATATCTAAAGCCCTGACAATAAACTTTATTCTAACTTTAACCCAAACAACCAAGAGCAAACCAGTCAAAATGTTCTCACTGTCAAGGTCTAAGTATAACTGGAGATTATTTACTGTGAGAAAATACAGGTTGCTCTTGTTTAACCCTTAATGTGGCAAAAACAGCCACAAAGGGGTTTATTTTTCCTTATGATGTCCACTAGAAATATAGCAGCAAATGTTTTTTGGTGAGGAACCTCAATTTTACTTGAATTTTTTAAATATGATTTCAGCATTTTGAAGAAAAAAAACAAAAAACGTTAGTGGCTGTAAACAGTTTATATCAGATAAGTATTTGTCCACTATATTAAATCTCTTAATCAACTTCGGAACAACTAAATATAAAAAAATATTAAATATAATATAAAAAACAACAACAAATTTTAACCCTTTAAATGCATTTTTTTTAAAATAAATAAATAAAAAAATTAGATAAAATAAAAAAAAAAGACCTATTTTCAATATAAAAAGTGATCGGAAACAGGATTTTTTTATTTAATTTAATATTATTAATTATTTACTTTTTGTGCAGCATCAGATTTTCATTCAAACTCCCTCTCGTGCTGTTTGCGGCTGTTTTTGCCCCATTGACTCCCATTATATTTCCTTTTTTTTTTTTTTTGAATGCACAAAAATGACACTGAATAACGATGCATTTTTCAATGCAGTTAAAGTTCTGGATGAAACAAAGTGTTACATAAGGGTTAAGATGTAGACAACAGCTTCTTTAAGATCATTTTCTGTGAATTAGTTTGGAGTCCATGTTCTATGTTGTGATATAAACTGTGATACATCCTGATATTAGATCCACAGGGATGTAAACCCACCTCATATGTACCCACCATAGCACTAATGTCTCTGTACGCTGGAGTGTAACGTGTTCACCCAGTAAACACAATCAGTGTGAAGTTCAGGCCTCTGGGCCGACAGTAACACAATCTCAGTCAGAGGGTGATGGTGGAAAAGCAGCGAGCGAAAGACAATAAGTTGGAAACCGCAGTGTTGATTTGAAAAAACAGAAAGATGAGACACGGAGCCCCTCGGGGTAACAGACACCAGGCTTTGTCTCTTTCTATAAATATCAGCGCTCGTCCTCTCGGCCTTTGTTTCCCTCCCAACTGTCTTTCGTTCTCTGGCCACATGCTCTCCTTCTGCATCCTTTTCTTTTTTTGTTTCACTCCGTCTCTTCCTAAAAGTGTCTTTCTCCGACATTCACTCATCTCTTGTCCCTCCTCATCTGTCTCCACTTCCTCTCTCCTCCCTCGTCTGTTAATGTGTCACGAAATCTAAATACAAAAAGACAAAAAAATCAGCACAAATCAGAAGAAATGCAGAAACATTCACTAGGAACAAATGAAAATGAAATTGATTAAAGATGTATCTGACACATTAGGGCACAGAGGTTCAAATCTGACGAGTGGGAAGTTGATGAGCTTGAATTATTTATTTGATGTGGCTGAAAGTTAAAGTGGATGATGATGAGAGAAGAGTCCAACATGTTGGTGTTTGGAAGAAACGTTACGTTAAAACTCTTTTATCTTTCATCATTTCTTTAAAGAGAAATTATGGTAGATGATAAACAGAGAATCCCAGTTTATTGCAGAAAGTCGATTTAAATACAGTTCACAGTTGTCTCAGATTTGAACAGATGTGAGAATAAAATGTCTTACGCATACATGTTGTGTTATTCGGTGCAGTTTGCTTCGGATCAACAGGTTTCGGCTGCTAATACCTGGTGTTGTCTCATTAGATGAGTTCACAAGTTGGTCGTTTTCCCTGAATATCGAACATTTTAAAACCGCGACCTCTTTGTCCAGCTTTGTTTTGGTTGCGTTTGAAGGCTGTGATACCTCTGCTACCTGCCTGTCCACTAGTCACGTGTGGATTGATACTTCCGACACCACGTCTTTATGCTGTAAAATCCATTCTCAGATCAAAATGTTTGATTTGATTCATGTGCTGATGCCTCCCAGCGAGAAGTTTGCATGTTCTCCTTGTGTCTGCGTCGGTTTTCTCCAGGTTTTTTCTCCGGTTTCCTCACATCTCCAAATACGAGCTCGTTAGTCTGATTGGTGACTTTAAATTGACCCTAAGTGTGATTGGTTGTTTGTCTCTGTGTGTTAGTCCTTCATTAGACTAGCGACCTATCGCCTCAGTGACAGCTGGAATAGGCTAGTTCATTTATTTATCATTTTACTTGTTCTGTTTTTACTGTTAGAAACTCTGTTTTCACATATTTTGTATGATTTTTTTTGTTGTTGTTTCACTAGCTGCGCTACATAGTAAATGAGGCCACTACCTTAATATACTTCTTATGATGTTTTGTCCTCTTTATGAAGCTGTGATTTGAAATACACTGTTTTTTTTAGGTTTACCAGACACATTAGGGTCTATTTACGCAAAGTATCGGTATTGGTATCGCCGATAACAGCCTGAATTTTACTCAGTATCGGATCGTAAAGAAGGAAAATCGGTGGTATCGAACATCACTACTCACGATCGACTTAAAACATGACTTTTTCTTTCTCCTTTACAGTCGATATTAAGACATTTTGCCATATTTCCCTTATCAAACACCTAGAATCCATCAGCCGGACACGTTGCTCAGACCATAATGTTGGAAGTTGAGTCCGTTTGACCAATAGAAACAAAACCTGAACAGTTTGACCTTTGTTTTACTGCAGCACCGCCGCGCTGCACCGCATTCGTTCCACTAATAGGTTTCTCTAATAAACTGTCAAGAGGCAGAGCTCTGTGTTGTCTTCGTCTTCATCACCCTGTTGGTAACTAATTGGTATGAAGTGCGGTACAATTCCAAACTACTGATTAATCGGTGTGTAAAATCAGCTGTCATCTGATCCGCGTGCCCAAAATGTTTGGTGCTGATTTCCTCTCCCTCGTCCCATCCATCCCTCTTTCCCACCCACTGCGACTCTTTCAGTGTCTCTAACTATAGTCGGACTCAAGGCGACTGACATTACTGGCGTTGCACGGCTGATTCGCTGGTGCAGCTGCTTTTTCGGGAGGCTCGGAGCTGCTCGGTCTTTTTAGCCTTAGCGCTGCCTCTCTCCCGCCCCCCTCCCTCTTTCCTTCCTCCCTCCCTCCTCTCTCACTCGCTCACCAGTTGCCCCCACCTCTCGCCTCCTCCCCAAGTCCTCTCGCCGAGCTCTTCCAGAGGATGACTTCACGCTCTGGAAGAGGGCAGCAGCAGCAGCAGCAGCAGCAGCAGCAGGAGGAGACTGTGGTGGCTACGCTACGTTAGCATCTGTTCTCAGCAGTGTGTGGCTTACGACCGACCGGACACCCGAGGCTGCAGAAAGAGAAGTAGAGGGGGGAAAGAATTTAGTGAGAAGGAAGCGAGAAGGAGTGAGGATTTTCAGCGCAGGAGGAGGAGGAGGAGGAGGAGGAGGAGGAGGAATAAAAAAGACGTGTCAAGGAGAGGGAGGTTGAAAGTTTTTTGATTGCTTCAGCGATGGGACCACGCGTCGGGTCGGCGCGTGGAGCCGGTGAAGAAGCTCCTTCTCTGGATTTAAGAGGATGACGGTTGAAGAGACGGGAGAGGAAGAAGAAGAAGAAGAAGAAGAAGAAAGAGGAAAAGAGCTTGGACCGGTTTGTGAAGGTGGTGGTGGTGGTGGTGGTGGTGGAGCCACGGGGAGTCACAGGAGGAACGCATTTGAGCACCAGACGTCTGCATTTTACCCGTCAGTGGAAACACATGTTGCTGAGAGGCTGTGATGACTTGCAGTGCTGCTGCTGCCGCCGCTGCTTCGCCGTACGTCTCTCTCTGCTGAAACCGACGATGCCTCTTATCGTCTCGTTGGAGTGCGACAGCTCGGCTCAGACCGACCCCAGAACCTCGACACTCCTCAACAGCGACTGAGATGAAACTGATTGGAGCTCCGCGTCTTTCCCGTCAGGAGTCGGATCCTTCGTCTCCCAGTTTGATCGAGACTCTGTTTGGGCTCAGACGAGCCGCTCACACGTTGTTTGTTTGAAGATAGATCTAAATCCCTTTCTGGTTTAAACCAGTGAGTATTAATCCTCCGCCGAGCATCAGCTGATGTGTTGGTTGACGGCGGTGACAGGAGGATGGGGGCGCGTTCACCTTTTTCATTCTTGACCTGAGACTTTTCTATTTTCAGGGCGGTGTTCGTTTTAAGTGTCGGCTTCGAAAAGTGTAAAAATATCAAAAGACAACTAGATTTTATTAAGGGGCATCGTAAAATGAACAAACCACTTTAGAAAATAGAAAATTTGAAAACTTTCCATGATGTTTGTCCCTTTTTGCTGTAATTGCTTTTATAACTAAGAAATGGTGCAACTGTGTTTTTCAAGTTTCATCAGATGTAACAAAAACTATTAACTATTGTCGCTTCAGCTCGGATACTCATCATTTAATAGCAGGATGGTTTAACTAAGAATATATTTTATTACTTGTACCTAAACTTGCCATTCAGACCATTTATTTTAAATATTAAACTTATTTCCAATTAAATTTTCTTCGGAACTGACGTAAAGACAATAAAGACACATTGTTATAAAAGTTAAAAAAAAGTAACTTACAATGAACGCAACAAGTAATAATTCAACACCCAGTATTTTTATTTTTTATTATTATTTATTTAGTTTTGAAAATGGTTCACATGCAGGTTCAAAAGGGTTAAACTGGCTCGATGTGAATCATGTCGCTTAATGGGTTGTGACTGTAGTTAATCCCTTCCTGTCCACTCGTTTTGTTGTTGTTGTTGTTGTTTGTTTCTGTTTCCTTTCTTATGTCTTTTGTCTATTTTTTTATTCCCTTTTACGCAAAGGCAACCTTAGGTGACCTGTGTATAAATATATTGTTATTATTAATCTTCACACCACATACGGAGCCATCACAGACAACTTTTATTTATTTATTTATTTATTTTTGCTCGCACTTATTCTTTCATATCTCGAGAATTTAAACTTTTTCTTTCTCGTCTCTTGCAGGTTCACAGGAAGATTCGCGAGGACTCGGACATGGCGCAGGACTCCCTCCAGTGCCTGGCCCAGCTGGCCTCCATGCACGGGCCCATCTTCCCGGATGAGAGCGCCCAGGTGTCCTACCTCGCCCACCTGGTGGAGGGCCTCCTCAGCATGATCAACGGGTGAGTGCGTAGTAACGTTACGAACTTTAATTCTGTTATTTGAGTTGGGATCCAGTTGGACGGGTTGATCTGACACACACACACTGTTTATATTAGATGTTACTGGTTCAGTCCTGGTTATATGATTGTAATTTATATAATGAGGAATTCTGGTTTATGGTTGAATGTTTTAGTCGTGCAAGTGGAAAAGCAACACTTTGAAGTTTCTCAGTGTGAATATAACATGGAATACCATTCGTTTTTGGATAAACATTCATCTGCATTGTGGTTTTAGTTAAATATCTTTATAATCAAGTCAACATATCATTTTTGTGCTTTGTGTTTAAGTTCAACACTGTTTCCGAACTAACGCGCTAACTAACGGTGGTAAACATTATCCTCGAGTGCATATAGAGCGTGTTAGTGTCGGAGTCTCATGGCTCGAGTCCTGTTGGTCTCTCTGAAGTTAATAGACTTGTGTGGCTAAGTATACACAATTTTAGACGTACCCTCAACAGAGAAGGCATTGTCTGGGAAAAGCAAACCACAGTGTTGCATTGTGTCGCCTTCTGTGGTAACTTTCTATATTAAAATTTTAACAATGGAGCCACTGCAGTGTCTGGTTTGTGCATAAAATGTGGAGTTGTGCGTCGTATGCTGTGTTAGTTGCTGGTACACATGTCACCAAACTGTCCTTTTGTGTGTTTAAAGATTAAAAGAAGCGTCTTGTTGTTGTGTTCAGACCTCTAGTCTATATTGGTTTAAAATAGATTAAATAATCTTTTAGCAAGTTCTTTTTCTTTTTTCATACTTTTAGACATCGATCATTTTCTTGCTTTTCTTTGACAATTTGAAAAGTCTTGAGTTTAATAAAGTAATTTCCACTTCACTGACTGGTGAACAGCTCCCAGATGGAGGCTATTATTATTATTAGCATTTTTAAAGTGTAAAAGCAGCATGGTGTAAGTTTAATTGGGTTTATGTCTGTATTTAGTGAAGTCTCTGTAGCACAGATGCTAAAACAGCTAGTTAGGCTCTGTTCAGTGCCACTTAAATCTTTCCTGTGTATCTTAAACTATCAACGTAACACTACAAATAATGAACACGTATTCAAGTATAAAACATTTTGTTGTGTTTTTGGTTTCTTGATCCTCTGCAGCCATATATTTTAGCATGAAAAGCTGTAATCATGAGAAAACTGCTATCCTAGCTCAGTTTAATGCTAGCATATCTTTTTTTTTTAAAACCTCCTGAGCTTTCGTTTGCTTTGCATTTTCAATTTTTCCATTTCTCTTTATTTGGGATTAGTCGGACCGAAGAACTATAAAAACTAAGCGTTTTTGGAAAAAATTCTGTCCTTAATATTATAGCAAAATTACTGATATATAACAGAATATACAAGTGTTCATTTACATGTCTGAAATTGGCTGTGCAAAGGCAGAATTGCAAATAATGAAGTCCCAGTGTCCTCATCCGAGTACTTGCTAATTAGCGAAGTTATAGTTCGCTACTTAAAGTTAATAATCCTAAATAAACAAGTTTCAACTGTAAAAATTGATGACGTTTTGCAGAATGAATCCACCGAAACGCTCGCTATCATGTTTTTACATCAGCTTGTGTCTAATTATGGGGATAAAAGTTTAAATGAAGCCGAAAAAGAAGCTGTCACAAGCCTAAAGCTTAACGTCCCCATATGAGGACGCAGGGTCTCAGGAGGTTAAAAAGGTTATAAATGTTGTACTTTCATCATCGCTTCCAAATGATGAAAACAAAATCAAAGAAAATGTGTACACCTATAAGCCCTTATATATAAAAGCCACAGCGATGGATAAATGCAATGCAAAAACATTTTGTGCATACATACTTGCATAATTTGAGAAGATCAGAGAATAGTATTTCTGGATTATTCTTATTGTGCAGGAAGATTTTGGTAAAGTCTGGTCGTGACACATATCTAATGAACAGTCATTTAAATCTAGTTAACTCACACACTTAGAAGGAGCTGAAGGATGATCTGTATAATCAGTGTTTAATAACTTTATTTCAGCTGCCTACTGTGCAAAAAAACAAAAAACAAATTGGTAGCAGCGTACACCGCTGCCCTTGGCTACAGCTCAGTAGCTGTTTATCTCCGTCCACTATCTCAAGGATTTTATGTTTCTTAAGCTGAGAGACTCAACAAGTATTATTTAGGCCATCGTCAGCAGCGCCGTGACTCATGCTGCTTTATTTACAGGAAGCAACTGCTTGTTGAGTCTCGGTTTTAATGGTCTCTTTTTGTAGCATCTACACACCAGCTCGGTATCTAAGGTTTCCCCCGAATCCTTTAAACCAATATTTACGTTAAAGTGGATCAAATTGTGCCTTTATTCTTCTCACCAAGAGGACAGAGCACTAGCAACCAACTCAAACATTGGTAAATATTGGCTACGAGTGTGTTTTATCAGTCCTACGTTCATCCTCTAATCTGAAAGAGAGCTGCCTCATCCTATAATAAAACAGTCATGGACCATTTCCCAGTTCCAGCTGGAAGCTTTGCTCTCGTCTTGTTTAAACCTATTTGCCACAACTCTCACCAAGGTTATAAATCTTTTATCTTTATTTAAATAATCCGCCGGGAGTAAAAGTTGTCTAGTAGCTGTGGATCTTTGAATTGTGCTTGTCGAGGCCTTCGTACGGTACAGGTCAGGTCAACAGAACAACTCGTTTTTTGTTTTTTATAAATGAAAATAGATGTAGAGTTGAGTTTCATTCAATCTAGTGGTTTGTTTTATGGCAGTATTGGATTTTAAAATATCCAGTGTATTTTATCCAGCAATCAGAAGTTCACTAAAGTATCATCAATTGGATGGATGGATGGATGAAACCATTTATTCATGTTAAGTTAGAAAATAAATAATAGAAAGGGTCTCGTGTTGTCATGGAAGTAGTTATGCTGTGAATAAGAAGGATTTTATTATTTCGACCCCTAGGGGTCCATGGAGGTACTGCATCTCAAAATCTTTGGTTGATTAGACATTTTTCATATATATATATATAAATTTCTTTAAACACACTTTAACATGAATACAACATCTTTTAGTAAAGGAACGAATAAGCTTAATATTGAATACAAAATGCTTATAATAATGTATATTTCTAAATAACACTAGGCTGAGTTTAGTATAGAGCACATATAAAGTAGGTAGGGGGTCCCTATTTAATCTCTCCATCAGTTTGTGGGTCCTTGGCCTGATAAATGTTGAAGACCCTTGATGTAGAACATCTTATTGTAAATAAAAAGCACATGAACTTCATCAGCTCCTACATCGTTGGGTTTTGATAAATTAATGTATTCCAGTTTGATTTTGGGTTTTCTGATTAGTGGAGACGAATACAGCCTTTTTCTTTCAGCTGTTCCCTTCAACATCCTGTAGAAGTTTAAATTACGAGTCTGTGTCTGTCTTTCAGATTCATGACACGGCGTCTTTTAACAACTCAAGATTTTATTGTTGAGGCATAATCTGTCTAAGGCCATTTATAAACCTTTTACCAGCAAATAAGGGAATAAGTACAAGTACTTTACTCTAAGACGTCTCTCTTCTCTGGTGCATGTATTGTACTGCATATATTTCAATGTATTTTAAAGAGACCACTGTGTGTGTTATGTTTTGTAATAGAGGAAAAATCCCTTGACATTTATTATCCTATTTTTCCCAAAACATCCATTATATCAATATTTTTATAGCACTACATCAAACTCGGACGATGTCAAAGGGAACGCTCAATAAAATGAAATATTTTAAAGTTAATCTGTAGTTCCCATCAACTTAAAAAAGAGCTTTAATGAGTTTCAGCTCATTGTTTGACTGTAAAACTTTACAAGAGCTCTGAGAGTGAATAAAACCAGTAATGTCATTTTTTTTTCCGCAACCAAAACGAAGACCAAAAGACCAGTACACAGAACGTACCAACGCTGAACACCAGACAAACACATTTTATTGAATAGAGACCGAGAGTTCCTCCTTAAATTGGTAGTGACCCAAATCAGAGCTGAAAGAAAGTAAACGGTTAGATTTATATTCATTAGGTTATCTGAACTCTTTGCTCTTTGAATTTGCTGTGTGACTCGTCGATGTATAAATAAGCAACCGATTTTGTTTTGTTTTTGTTAATGTTCACAAATTGTTGCTGTCGCCACATAATGTCTAAGAAAATTAACTTGAAAGAGAAAACAGGGTTCTTTAGCACAGCTTTTCTGAGTTAGTTTGGTTTAAGTCTTCCAACTTATCGGAGCTCGGTGCCTGTGAGATAAAGTCCTCAAGGACTGTTGTCTTGGTTTATGCAGAAGATGCTAAAAATACAGTAAAACAGAACTGACAGAAAGAAGCACTGCAGCACACTGTGTTTTATTCTTGTTTATGCCTTTTGCAAAGGTCCCATATTATACATTTTTTTCAACAATTTCATGTAGGTGGCAGAGGTCATTTTTTTATAGTATTACCCCAAATTCAGCCTTGGTCCTGAATTTCGACCAGTCAAAAAGTGGCTGTAGTGATTTCTGCTGAGAACAGGCTGCTTCCGTGTCTGTACCTTTAAATGCTAATGAGCTGTGTTTGACCACGCCCCTCTCGGGGAGAGGATGCGGCTTTCGTTACCATGGCGTTACCATGGCGTTACCATGCGCTAAAGTTTACGGTGGATTTATGAGTATGGCCGGTAGAGACGCTGAGTTTAAGTTAGTTTTAGGTCATTTCACGTATGATAAATGTAGCTAAATAAAAGATGCTAACGCTAAGCTGAGAAGTAACGTTAGCCATACAGTACTGTAGCGATTCTCTGTTCTTTGACAGATATCTGTATCTTTTCAGATCTGCTGGTTCAGTCAATTGCACAACAGCTCTTCACCTTTTTGCAAATTAGTTTTAAAATTTAGACGCTATTAGAGATTTAAGCTAGCTGTGACATCACGTACATACCCTCAATATGTTACAGTTACTACCATGTAGCTAACGCTAGCTTCCGCTAGCTGTAAGGTTAATTGTTACGGTTCGTTGGTGCAGCCAAAAACCTACCTTTACCACGTGGGTTTGCGAGGAGAAAAAATGTCGCTTGCTCTGTAATTTTAGCGAACCACTACTGGAGAGAGTGGTTATTCCTATTTAAAATGTCAGATCCGCCTGTTTGAGCTCACATTCGCTAAAAACTTAAGAATTTCGCCTCATACTGTTACTGGTAGAAAACCTTTTATAAAGTGAATTTTGCTTAATGTTGGACCTTTAAAGTTAAATCCAATCAAATTGAAAGTAAAAAATTATCATAAAAAGCACATTTGCACCAAATATTTACTGACGTTCAGTACTTTACATGACAATTATTTAGCTAATAATTGTGTATTTCGTCTCTGACAGTTAATATTCCAGTTTATGTAATTTGTGCATGAATTAGAGACCAGGGCTGAGAGTGGGGGGTGTACATGAGAAGTTTTATGTTCATCTGTGGGTGTGTCTGCACTCAGTGTGGCTCTGATTTGAATTAAGGGGCCACGCTCACATGTATAAATAACAGACACACACACACTAGCTCAGCGTTGGACCACGTGACGGAGGGAGAGCAGGGGTCTCTCAGTTTCCTTTTCTCTCACAGCCTCCCTCTCTCTTCCCTCCTCTCCTGCTCTGTCTGTAATCACCTATTCTTGGAGCTTTTTTCCAGTTGCCTCATCGGAAAACCACGCGCAGAGGGATGGCCGATCTGCAGTGATTGAACAGTTCTGCTCGCAATTTAACTCCATCTGATAGGGGTTAGCTAGGCCTCTCTCTGCGTCGGCTCAAACACAAAGGCACGGAAAACCTCAGGAGTGGTGGTGGTGGTGGTGGTGGTTATCGTAAAGGACGTTAGCGGGAATGTAGGCTGGTAAAGAGGTGTGCAGAGAGGCGTGTGAGGGCATAAGAGGACACTGTGAAGTAGAAATATGAGGCGGCAAAGTGAACAGTTTGTTCTCAGAGTTTAGAAGGAGATTTTAATGGCTAGAATAGAGCATCTCTGAAACTGCAGCTCTTGTGTAGTGTTCCTATTCTGCAGGAGTCAGTGGTTATTGAAAGTGAAAGGCAATGAGATGGTTTAGGCCGAGAGACCTTGGACCCTGACGTTCATGTGGATAGAGCTGAGCGGTGTGACCAAAAACATTTATATTAAGGTTTTTTTTTCATGCATAATCATGTAACAGTTTCTACTGCTGTAGATTCAGAACAATGAACTATTTTATTGTCACGATGGGTGAATATTGTAGAATAATTCCACAGTAGTAGTGATGCAGGTTTGCATGAGCCACTCATGATTCTAATGAAGTGAAGAATCAGACAGTTTCAGTCAAAAATACTGTGCAAATTTCACAAACAAATCTTTTAGAAAAACAATACAGGGCTCCTTCTTTGTGTGGAAGGCATGGTTACCGTGCGGCGTTTTCACCTAGCAACAAGAAATACTGTTTTCTGATTGGCCAATAGGTCTCTGATTAACGGCGCAGTCGCCTCTTTCATTCGTATGCTACTAATCTCTTTTTTATACAGTTTATGTTACTGATGTGCGGCGGCTTTTCTCACTTGTCGGCGTGTGAACTTGAGAGCCCTGAATAAAAAGTAGAGCGTCTCACAACTAGGGCTGGGCGGTTTGAACAAAAATATATATCACAGGTTTGCATGGACCCATGTTAGCACTGACTGCTGAAATCTGGGGACATTTACAGCTCAGAGATGAAAAATAAAAGATAATTAAATGTTATCAAGATGAAATGAAGAAACAGAGACAATTAGTTTTGTTTATTATAGTGTATTATATTATTTGTGCATTATAGTGTTTATGTTTACTGTCTTGACTCCACTTAACTTTCAATAAAGGCTCAAATGCCAAAAAATATACTAAATAATTGGGGCCATGTTCACTGTTTGTGTTTAGAGTTCCTAACTCTGTGTAATTAAATACACCAGTATGCTAGTATATTAAAAACTCATATCATAACGGAAAAAAATACCATCCAGCCCTACATTCAACTTTAACCAGACAATATGGTTGTTTGGTCAGATTTATGAAACCAGAAAACCTCCAAACAACCGACACGGCTCCTTTTTTTACTTCACTTTCACCAACACTGAACAGGAACCAGCTACACATGTGGCTATTACCACCTCTTTAACGCTGGTCGCAGACCTTCGCGGTGACCACGATGACAGCGGCCTCCTGCTGTGCCAAGCGGTTTAGGGATGGTTTGACGAGCACAGCTTTAAGTTCAAGGTGCTGGTGATCTCAATCCCGTCCAACTTGGCAACTTGCGGGACTTAAAAGGACCGGCTGCTTACATCTCGGTGCCAGATACCAACACACCTTCAGAGGTCTGGTGGATTCCATGCCTCGATGGGCAGAAACACCATAAAAATAACCTTAGATGCAGCTGTGGAAAACTGCTCAGGGATCAAGTTGCCCACGGGTTTTGGTTCAAGGATCAATTTTCAAGCCTGTTAAAAGTCTCGCATGAGGCCAAACTGCTGCTTTTCAGATGAAAATATAAAAGAGGCACAAACATTTTCTGTCACGAGAAGGTTCATTTTTATTTATTGGGTATTTGGACCATCAGGAATGTGTCAGATCTTATCTTTAGGTCACACTTTATCGTCTGCATTCCCAGGATTGAGATCGAGGACTCCGAGGCGGTTGGCATCTCCAATATCATCTCCAATCTAATCACCATGTTCCCACGAAGTATTTTAACGGCGCTGCCCAGCGAGCTCTTCACCTCCTTCATCAACTGCCTCACGCTGCTAACCTGCTCGTTTGGACGCAGCGCCGCCCTGGAGGAGGTGGTGAGTAGTGACCCCTCTGTGAAGCAGACCCCTGTTCTTTAAAAGTTTAGAAGTTATTGTTGTAACTTTGAATTTGTTATATTTGCGACCAAAGAGCTCATTGGATTTACATTAATCAGCTGCTCAGGATCATGACTTAAAAAATAATATTTGCTGTATTTGTAGCTACACAAATAAAACACCCTCTAAGAGGAAGTGGTTGGTAGTGATCCAGAATTTGGATAAGTCTCCTCGTGAGTTGCGTTCAGGGACCCCAGCTGTTTGTCAGGCCTAACATCTGCTATAACTCTAGCTGCACGGATAAAATTAGACTTTCTAAATGCGTAAAAATATTTTTGGCTTCTGACCAATTTCATGTCAGTTTGCCTCCTTTGGTCATTAGTTGCAACCTAGTTTTCGTTTAGGCTTTATATAGGAATCGAACCACTAACCGTCTGGATCATGGATGGTCTGCTCTCCCTTCTGCTTCCTGACCTCGGCCGTTTTTATTCAGACAAAAGACCAGCACAAACATCTGCTAGCTTTACTGAAGTTGACAGCTAAAAAAAAGGAAAATGTACTGAATATTTTTTTAATTTATTTAACTGGAACAAGATGTTAACCTCCTGAGACCTGAGCTTTTGTTTGCTGTGCATTTTAAAGATATTTTGGATTAGTTGGACCTAAGAAGCATAAAAACGAAGCATCATCTTTGAACAGGAAGTAGTTTTTGTTTTTGTGTCGCCAATGTGAAACAAAATATAAAACTATATATTTCAATACCTGAACATTGCTGTGCAAAAATGTCCCCATATGAGGACGCAGGATCTCAGGAGGTTAAAGAATTAACCTCAAAAGGCAAAAATAACAAAAGAATCTTTAAAATCTGTTAAATCTGGGGTCTGGAATTTCAGCTAAAGATGTGAAATGTCTAATATTCAAGCCACATTTAAATTGTTCACCAGATTAATTTCTTTTTTTTTCCCACCTCTTTCTCTTCAGCTGGACAAGGACGACATGGTTTACATGGAGGCCTACGACAAACTGCTGGAGTCGTGGCTAACGCTCGTTCAGGACGAGGAGCATTTTCCCCGCGGCTGCTTCGTCCAGCCGGCAATTCAAGTCTTCAACTCGTACATCCAGTGTCACTTAGCTGCTCCTGACGGCACCCGCAACCTGGTGAGACTCTCTCTGAGACTTTCTTTAACACTTATCCCTGCAATGCATTAATCCCTGAATTCTGCTGCTACCACCTCCAGTCTGTGAACGGCATTTCGTCTCACGAAGAGGAAGAAATCAACGAGCTGCAGGAAGACGACAGAGAGCTGTTCTCAGACCAGCTGTCCAGCATCGGCATGTTGGGACGCGTGGCCGCCGACCACTGCATCCCTCTGCTCACAAGGTAACAGCCTCTCATTTACTTTATTTTTAATGAGATGTAGATATGCTTCTATTTTTACATTACGTCACATTTATGAAGCTATTTAATTGTGTTGCTCTTTTTTGACTTGCCCTACAGCCTGCTGGAGGACCGGGTGACGCGACTCCACGGTCAACTCCAGAGGACCCAGCAGCACCTCATGGCCTCGTCTGATCTCGGATCAGTGGACCGTAAAGTCCTGGATGACCTCTACGAAGACATCCACTGGCTCATACTGGTCTCAGGTCAGTAGCATAACACAAAGCTTATGATTCTTTTATATAAAAAAAATAAACACACTAAGTTTAAGATGGTGGTAAATGGTGCATTACCTCATTGAAGTTGAATTTATACCTCCTAGACTTAGAGTTAACTCTAAATCCTGTCTTAAGAACTAAGGCTTCGTGAAGTCTGAAAACAAATGTCACTGAAGGCGCTTTGAGACACTGAACAAAAGGCTTCATATTGGTCAAATAGCTCTTTTTATAGTTCTCACTAATGCCTTTTCCAGTGTATTACTGAGTTTATGTGTGAACAAAATAAGAGAACTGAACTCCACCCAGCACTGTGGCTTTCATTTCATGAGATAGTGTCTGAATCGGCTCCATTAAAGGCCTTCAAAGTAGCGTTGTTGGTGAGGCTCTTGTAAAAAGTGGAATAAAACACTAATTAACACCCGACCACAGAGATATGTGGTGTAGTTGTTGAGCTGCACCTGCTCTGGCCCGTTCAAATGTTCAAAGTCCAAATTATTTTATCTTGGCTGACCAGCCATCTAAAGCCTGAATTATATTTACTGTCATAGAAAAAAAGGGCTGTGCAAAGCATCCAGTGTTTCTATTTATGTCTGTCTCTTCAGTGTGTGACAAAAACTCAGAGAGCTAGAAGCCAAAGAGTCGCAAAAATAGCATTTGCAATATCAGTATGTCTTACGTTTGCTGTTTTTTTTTTTGATTAAAAAGCACATAAATAGGCATAGGGATGAAGAGGTTAGCGAGCTAACAGATGAATGCTAACATGAGAGAACAGACGTTTCAGTACTTATGTAACGTAACGGAATAAACACTAAAAAAATCTATTCAACCAAAATAGCGATGGAGTTAAGCCACTTTTCACCCTGACTCCTGAACGTCACTCAATCTGGGCAGACGCACAAATATTCACTGAGGTCACATGAGGAAAGGCAAAACAATTTGTTCAAAATAAGCATTTATACAAAAAACACGTGACTTGTGTCTTTCCGAATACCGTACTCAGGTTCGGCTCCTAATAGAAGACAAAGCATATATATATAATAGAAGCAGAAAATTTGTTTGTTTCCTCTTTACTGTAACTCATTTTGTAAAAAGGTTTGAGAACATATAAAACTGTTATATTTATTGTAACGTGTGATTTGTCTGTGAACTCTCCAGGGTATCTACTAGCAGACGATTCTCAGGGTGAAACCCCGTTGATCCCCTCGGAGGTGATGGAGTTCTCCATCAAACACTCGACAGAAGTCGACATAAACACGACGCTGCAGATCCTCGGATCTCCGGGGGAGAAGGCGTCTTCCATACCGGGCTGCAACCGCACAGACTCCGTCATCAGGTACCGTTTGCTTTATATCATGTTTGACCAGACGTCTGTAAGATGTACAGAAAAATGCTGTTATTTTGTCTTTGTGATTAGATTGTTATATCAAAGATCTGCAGCATATGCATCATCAAAATGATATTTAGGCGCCAGACAGTAGGTTAAATTATTTTTTTCCAACCTGTCAATTTCAAACTTAAAGGTCCAATATTATGCAAATTTCACTTTGTAAAGGTTTTCTAACAGTAATATTTGTCCCCATAGTCCAGCCATTATCATAAATCCATCTTAAACATAAGTGCTTGGTAATGGTGCGTTTCATTTGTACTCAAAAGTTGGAATTTCCGAGTTTCAAGTTGGAATTTTCAACTGGAACGTCCCCCAAAGTTGAAATGCTGTTAACGGTGTAATTGAAGTTTTTTATGTGTTATATGAAAACTACAAGCCCATGTCCTGCTAACAGCAGCTAAAAACAATAGCCTGGTGAAACCAACACAGAACGAAACACCATCGTGTCAAACTCTAATTGATAGTGTATTTTCTTCTACAATTAAAACTTTTGAATATTTCTATAAATTTCTGCCTTATTTGGTCTTGTAGATTTCATCACTGTAAATAGTTCTAGTAAAAACCCATAAGTTAACTCAAGTTATTTGTTCCATTTACACTTTGTGGAACTTAAATACAATAACGCCAGCGAAAACCAGGACTGAGGCTGAATTTGTGGAAATACTTTGAAAACAATGATGTTTGACCTCTGACAACTTTGTGAAACCATTGAAAAAATGTATAATATGGGACCTTTAATTGATAAAGTTAACCTGGTTTAACTCCTTGGCTGCAAAAGGCATAAACAAGCATCTTTTTATTTTACCAAAACCAAAAATTTGCTGCGGTGCTTCTTTCTGTTTCAGGTTTTACTGTGTTTTTTATCTTCTTCTGCATGAACCAAGACAACAGTCCTCGAGGACTTTATCTCACTCATAACTTGGATGCTTGAGTCTCCAAACTAATTCATAAATCACGGTTAAGGTTAGAGTCCAATCCTCGTTGAGTATATTTCTTATTACCAGTGAGTCTTGAAGCCACCTCTCTGCACTCAGATGTATTGTTGTAATGGAACAGAGGACACTTCTTTGTGTCCAGCAGTCCTTTGTTAGGACCATTGGTATCTCTTTCCCAGCCAAGCGGCAGTAAAACTCGTCCCAGAATAGATTTTGTCAGTGTCCAGAGTTGGCCGGACTTCCAAGCTTTGTCATTGTTACCGTCCCACAAAGCTGGAGGTGGTTTAGTTCTTCTCAATGAGGAGCCAGTAAAACACAGCAGCACTTTCTGGGGTTGTGGTTTCAGACACATGTAGACACGTGGTGAAACGAAGCTTCATAAAACTGTTGCTACTATGAGAAATCAACTCTGGTCTGGAAGTCTAGATGTGCACATCCTTCTTGAACTGGTTCAATCAAACATTTCTGATCACAGTCTCATTTTATGTGTTTTATGTGTATAATATATACAAAAATGGTGAATATACCTCGTCTTTTTTATTTATTTATTTTTTTTCCAAACCCAGAGATATATTTAAATCACTTATTTTTATTTTATTTATTTTTTTGAAGGAAAATGGAAAAATCATGTAGAAAAACATAAAAAATCCAGGTCTAGACACTGAAAAAGTAAAACGCCTTTTATTTAACGGGCTAGAGTCATTTCTTGAGGGTGTGGAGACGCAGTGAAACAGAGTAATTGTAGTTGCAATTATTTTATAAATAGTGATTAAACAATAATGAAGCATTAAATTAATGGTGGATTGATTTATAGAGGGTACGCACTGACATCACTTCCACCGTGGATAAAAACATGGTGAAATGTGTCAGTAAATACAGAAAAATGTGGATTATCAGATCAAATTAAGAACAATAGGACTCGAAAATGATCCATAGGAACTAGTATGGATGTGGAAAAGTGGATTAGTCTCAGTTTCAGTTAGTTTTAGGTCATTTCATCATGATAAAGCTAAGAGCTTTACTGAGAAGTAACGTTAGCCATATAATACTGTAGCGTTAAAAGGATGATGAGGAGTGATCACAAATATTCAGTTTATTGTTTTATTGTTATTCATCCACAAACTTATCTGACAGCCCTCCAGAACGTCACTTAAGAAGTAACTTAAGGTCTGACTTCATAAATTAATATTACCTGACACTAAATATGAACCACAGCACCAGGTTTCTGTGTCTGGATTCCAGTTGTTTCTTCTAATGCAACGATCTATTTACTTCTCTTTTCTTTGGCAGATATCTGTAAAAATATAAAATTGATCTCTGACTGCTTTTCAAATCTGTCGGTTCAGTCAATCACACAACAGCTCTTTTTTTAATTTAATTTTGCAATTTGGATCCTATTAAATCCTATGACTCAAACTAATGCGGCTAATCTCCATGATCAGCCGACACTTTTTGCCACTCAGAGGCCGTTACCATGGAGACGTCCGCTGGCTGTGACGTCATACGTTCCCTCTATTATGGACTAAACTGAGTTGGGTCACAGTGGCCACATATTCAGTTCTATTTTCTCACATTTTACAGTCTAAAATTTGATAATGACTTCGTCAACTAATATAAATAATCATTATTACCCTCATGCACAGGTCTGTGTAAGAGAAATGCATGATTTTCTACATTTAAAACCAATGATTTCTGTAAGAGAAGTTCATTTTTGTGGCGCCTTATTTAAATTGCTTTGCTTCTTGATTCTTTTTATTGCTTTTTTTCTCTTTTGCCACATATTAATATCACCAAAAACAGAACAAAGAAACTAAATACTAAATACAAGCTACGTCTGTACAGTTTGTTTCGTATCAACATTGTTCCTCTTGGCTCCTCATCTTGTGAGTCAGTTGCTCCATAACACATATTTCATTCACAGTTTTCGGCCATTCATTTTGCGTTAGTGGGTCTGGCTTGTATCACTTTCTCCAGCTTCCTTTCTTACAAGCTACTGACGAGATTTTCAGTAAATATTTCACCTCTTTTAACACATTTCCCGTCATTCCTCTTAAATACAGTAGCGTGCAGGAATTGTCGTACTGAATTCTCACAATAATTAGCTAAATTAGCCGAACATCCTCCCAAAAGTCCGTGACCTCAGGACGGAGCCGTGCTCTGTGATTCTTGTCCTCGGTTTCTCTCTGTCTCTTGGTAGAAAAATGACGTGGCTAAAAATACACAATTAAATGGACTCGAGCACATAAAGCGTGTGTGCAGTTGTTGTTCCGGCGATGAGATTTATTTTTTTAAGTGCATTTAGTTGTGCAGCCAAGCATCCCGAGCTGTTAGAAACCTTGTGCTGCCCGAAGCGTTTGGCTGTCACACTGGATGCTCATCAGTTTGAAGGCAGTTGTCCGCATGTGTGCGTGCGTGTGTGTGCATGTGACGACAATAGGCAGCCTCGCGGGTTATTGTCTGCTGAAGGTCATTGTGCTCCTGTGTTTTCTGGATTGTTCATTATGTAGAGGAGCGTGTGTGTGTTGGAGGGAACTGCAGAGAGCGACGGCCGGCGGCATCAGGTTTCCTAATAGCCGAGCGGCCGACCCCGACCCCCTAAATGTCAGCATGGTTTTGTTTTCTGCAGACAATGTGAAACTGTGTTGTGTCCTCGGCTGACGCGGACGGGGACACATAAGCTGCTTTAAGCCGTCTGTCTTTCCCTGTCCTGCTATGTGTCGAGCAGACTTGACTTTGTCTCACACAGGAAGTGAGATGATGAATATCAATTAAGGTTTCAACATTTTGTTGCAGGTGTTGGGGTTCATTTCACTTAGTAGCAATAGATGCAACGTGAGTGGTTACACTCATAACCCTTTATGGGGCACTACTCACCAAAATACTACATTTCAACCCTGGAGTGTTGTCGTAAGACGTCAGAAGACGTTTTTATGAAAATGTTCAAGATCAATGAATTTAACTTACTCTTGCACATGTTTGAAATAACAAAAATGAATATTTGGACCTTTGTATTATTTTAATAGCTTAATATTGGATGCAAATATTATATAATATAACATGTATATATATAGTAGGTAGCGGGCCCTACTTAATCTCCATCGGTTTTCCTTGGCCTGAAAAACACTGAAGACCCCTGGTTTAGAGCATTAGAACATAAGAGCTGATTCAGGCACTTGTCAACATTCATGTTAGACAACATTAGGTCCCTTCTTCTTCTTCATGGTTCCTATTAAATCAGTTCTACTCAGAGTTCATGCAGACCTTGTGTGTTCACCTTGTAGACCACATTAGACCTAGGGATGTGTATCGATTCTCGTGCTGATGCTAATGGTAGTAACCAGACCGTAGATCAACACGGGTTTGGGTGCTTTATTTCGGTGCCACTGAGTTTTTAATTAGCGTAGCCCCCTTAGCTCTATTACTGTGACATCACGACAGTTTTTCACCTGCATGGATGTTAGTGAACCTTCAAAATGTCTAAGCCAAAATTTTTATCAAAAGTTTGTCTGGACTTTATCTCAAAAGATGCAGACTGGTCAACCTGCAACAAGGGAGGTAACACCTGGAATTAGATTAAACATCTGACCAACTTTCCTTTTAGCTGAGAAATATAGCGTCTTTGAAAGTTATTTCATCATCCCCGTAGAGGAGAGCCCCAGTCCCACGTTAGCCATAAAAGGCTAACATGATCATGTATTTGCAGAAAAACTGCTGAAAGTTTAAAGTTGCTTGGTTGTTTTTGAAACTTTTTTAAAATTATGTTTTTTTGTTATGTCTCTGTATTGCTGCTGGTTTTGATGCACTGCTGTTTTTATTATGATAAATATGACAGGTCGTAGTGAATTTTATTTTATAATTCATTTATTTCTTAGTCTTTATTTATATCAATTAAATTAATATTCTGTTCAACTTCCACATCATAAAATGCCTTAAAAATAAAAAGGCACCGTTTTTGGACAAAGTTTGTATATTTTCATTCTTTAAGCACCGTTTCAAAAGTACAATACCCATCCCTCATTAGACCTGAGGATGTTTCCTTGATCTTCTCCGACTGACTGAATGAAAACCACATGACAACAAACCTCACTGAGAGGAACAGGGACACAATTTAAAATGTGATGAAGTTACCAAATATGGTTCCATGCACTATAAAGGGTTAATTTAATCATCTTAATCAGAACAGACAGACCTGATAGCGATTAATATGTGGGGGCATTTAACATGTGTCTGTAGCTTATCAGAATATTTAATTATGAAACAAGAAAGTTAACACTTTTCAAGTGTCTGATTTGCCTCCTAAACGTGCATAAAGTATTTTACAGACCCTCTAATTTGAATTTTTTTTCATTGACTCTTATGTACGACTTTGAAACCAAAACCATTTAACAGTGAAGTAAAACCCTCCCTCTGATCCTCTTCCAGTGCCATTTATTTCTCCTCTTCTTGCTCCCTAGTTTCTTTCGTTTATTATTAACTTGTTGTTTCTTTGGTTACAGGTTGCTGTCGGCCGTGTTGAGGACGTCGGAGGTCGAGTCCAGAGCGACCAGAGCGAGTCTGACAGAGCTGCTGAGCCCTCAGATGGGTAAAGACATCGTGTGGTTCCTCAGACGATGGGCGAAGACGTATCTGCTGGTGGACGAGAAGCTCTATGAGCAGGTACAATTACTTCTTCTTCTTCTTCTTTCTCTCCTGCTCTTCTCATAAAAATCCTTCCCGACAGATATTCATCTTCCCTTTGTCGCACCTCCTCAGATCAGCATCCCCCTGAGCACGGCGTTTGGCGCCGACACCGAGGGCGCCCAGTGGATCGTGGGATATCTCCTGGAGAAGGTGATCAACAACCTGTCGGTGTGGAGCTCGGAGCCGGAGTTGGCCAACGACACCGTGGATCTGCTGGTGACGCTGGTAGAGAAGAGGGAGAGGTGAGCACAGCTGTTTTTATATAAGTTACTGGTCCCAGCTGCTCACGTGTTACTTACATTCTCTGGGTTTGTCACTCTTTTATCATTATTAATGGAGAATATTTGTTAGACAATGTCACTTTGAGCTATCTGAAATTGTGTTGTTATTTTTGCTATATTTTTTTTTGCTATTTGAAATCTTCAAAAAAGCTTTAACCCAGCTTTATCTTAATGCAAACAATAGTACTTTGCTTTTTTCTTAAATGTACATTAAAAAAAATAGACTTGATTTGGAATAAGGCTGTTGCAGTATACTGGTATTGACGATAATTGTGGTTTTAAAAAATTAAATCTCAATATCGTGTTAAAAATATAATAATATTGTGTATTATATTTAGCCCATGTCTTCGCTTGGTCTCATTAAATACTATTTATTGGTGCAGTTCCACTCCTCACCAGAGAATAACATTGTGATACACTGTTGGTAGGGGGGGGGCGCTGTTGAGCCCCTGCCAGCTCAAATCGTGTGAGGTGAAGAAGACGAGCAGCGAGTGAGAGGATGCAGATGGAGCGTGTTAGAAAGTGGAACACAGACAAACGAAAATTAAAAATAAGTTAAAATAACTTTAAAATTAAAATAAAATGATTATCTTTTTACCGAGGTCGATTCCACTGCAGCGTGTGTTGTATGATTGAAGTCTGTATGATTAATGGGGACAAGTTTTGTCCCGTTTTACTTTGTTTATTGCTCTAAATGCCTTTGTATTTGAAGACATATGTCCAAGGCCTAGTAATGATCCACGTGTGTTGTCAAATATTTCAATTATTTTTCTCATTTAAAGAAGCCAGATAGATGTTCAGTCATTTTTTTGAACATGAATGTGAAGCAGTATAGTAACTAATGTCATTCACTTTTCAAAATTAATTTGTAATAGTGTTTATTTTGCACATGGATGCTACATATAAATGTATTTAACTTAATTTATTAATGTACCACGACTCTCTGGGTTCAGTTGTGCCACTTGAACACTGTGTTCTACTGTTATTTTGAATATAAACCTTTATTTGTCCCACAATGGGGAAATTGCAGTTTGCAACAGCACACATAGGGGTAGAAAAATAAGAAAGGTAAAGAGTGGACTGTTTAAAAGATAAATAATAAGATGAAATAGAATACAATAAACAATGTACATGCATATAGTCAAGATATTGATATTGCACAGAGTTGTACACAGTAAAAATAGTGAATGGTGAGAGTGTTGAACCTTGAGGAGTAATAATATTGAACATATTTCAAACAGAGAGAAAATTACATAAAGTTAAAGATGTATTTCCTGGATTTTGCTTTTATTTACTTTTTTTTGTTGTTGTTGGATATTGTGATATTATCATTAATACCGTGAACTGAAAATCTGATATGGTGACCACACCCTAACCCACTTGAATGCAGTGTTGTGTTTCCCGTTGGGGTGCAGGACTGATGATGTTCACATTAAGTCTCAGCCTCATCACCACAGCTTCTCTCTGTCCCGTCAGGGCCAACATCGTGGTGCAGTGCGAGAGCTGGTGGAACCTGGCGAAGCAGTTCGCCAGCCGCAGTCCTCCCCTCCACCTGCTGTCCAGCTCCGTGCAGAGGTCCCTGATGAAGGCTCTGGTCCTGGGAGGCTTCGCGCACATGGACGCCGACACCAAGCAGCAATACTGGGCCGAGGTAACGTGCTGCCAAGACTTAAAAGTCGCTCCACCTGGTCCTCATCAGGTAATAAAGTGAAGGACAGGTTCCGTCTAATCTCCACTTTCCCCTGAGCTCCGGAGCTTTAGAGACTCCAGCCTGATACGAGGATTAGGGCTGATGGATGTAGTCGATAATATTCGCCGTTGAGTCCTTCTCCCGTGTGTATAACATGATCCTTGTAGTGATCCTGGAGGTCTTTGTCTTAATAGGCTGACAGTAGTAAATGTGGGTGCAAAGCCACGATGGCTCCAGGGTAATTATGTTGGGGGGGTTGTGTGTGGGGGGGGGTTTGCATGAGCGAGACGGCAGCTGTCGGTTTCATACAGCTGCTCTGTTGGAGGAGGAAGAAGAACGAGGGACTCGACAACTGATCAAACACTCCTTCTTTGTTTCATCTCTACATCGCTGCTCTTTAGTTACAGACAAATCACTTTCATCCTTTTTGGTCGAGTGGGTTAGATTTGTCTCTAATGATAGAAGCAGCAGTGTGAAAATGTCCCGGCGGGTTTTATGATACGGTGTCATTTCAGTGGCATGTCTGCGTATCTTCTTTACAACTGTATCCGCACACTCTTAGAGGAGTTTAAGTGTGTAAGAAAAAATATTCATATCATTAAATTAGTTAATTAGATTCCAAATAAGTAGTTGTTTTTTAGTTGTTGTTGATTTTAGAATATTAACCTTACGAAGTTCTTATCAAAGACAATACACATACAATTAAAGACTCAGTTAATGTGCATATAAAAGGCTCCTATTAAAGTATACGGCCGCTTAAAAGTTTTACAACAATATTTCTTTCTTTTTTTATTGAAATGTAGCAGTTTAATGTCTCATTTTACTCTGAAATTAAAGCACAGACCAAATAAACAACTAAAGTTAAAAATATAAATCATGGAATCAATATATAACACAAAATATATTCTAAACTTTGGACTCTTTTCAACTTTCTTCCCAGTTTTATTGTTGAAGAAGAAGTTGCAGGGAGCTTTACTTTCACTCTTCTGTCCAGTTCATCACAAACCAGCTCCATGGGGTTAAAGTCTAGAGACTGGGCCATGGTCCACTCCATGTTTTTATCCTGAGGTAGTTCTGATAGAGCTCAGACTAAAGTTCTGGGTCATTATCTTGATGTAGGATGAAACTCTGACCAACGGTACCAGAGGAATCTGATGCTGGTCTAAAACTTTTGACCTGTAGTGTATTTTTTATTAAAAAAAGAGAGAGATCACAATCTCAGCTCTCATCTCGTTGTTTCACCTCAAAATGTTTGAAGAAGACTTTTAAGATAAGATTAAACTTTATTGATCCCAACTGGGGAGAAATTAAATAGGACAGAGACAAGAGACGACACAATAACCTCTGTACAAGAACAGAGACACAAGTTGTAGATAAAGTGATGACAAGAAGAAAATAAATAAACTACATATGAGTTACATAGAACCCTTCATTCATTCATAAATCAACAAATGCTGTTGAACTGGGCTGAATTAAACACAACAGGGTTTTTGATATTTAGTGTAACACACTCCCTTAAATGGGGTTTGTCAGAATAAGTTTACTCTGAAAGTCAGTTTTTCTGTTTTTCGTACATACGTTTTAGTTTTTTATGTCTATTTAAGTGTTGTTTTTATTTCTCTTGTACCACAGAGCAAAGTGACCGGACTGTTTCTGTTAGAATTAAGAATCGGAATCAAGAATCAGAATTAAGAATTGAGTCAAGAATCAGAATTAAGAATCAGAATTAAGAATCGAAACTAAGAATCAGAATTAAGAATTGGAATTAAGAATCAGAATTAAGAATCAGAATTAAGAATCGTAATTATGAATTAGAAAACAATGGGGAAATTGCAGTTTGCAACAACATACATGGGGCAGAAAAATAACAAGAGTAAAGAGTGTAAAAGATAAATAATAAGATTAAAAATAGAATAAACACTGTGCGAGTATTGACATATATACAAAAAGAATTGAGCCACACAGATAATGATCATCAGAGCATTGACCTAATGAGTGTTTATTGTGTCTCTGTCAGTTTTCTGTGGTTTTAACCTTGTTTCTCTCCGTCCAGGTGCTTCATCCTCTGCAGCAGCGTTTCCTGAACCTCATCAACCAGGAGAACTTTGCCCAGATCAGCCAGGAGGAGGCCGTGAAGCAGGAGATCGTGGCCACGCTGGAGGCGCTGTGCGGCATCGCGGAGGCGACGCAGATCGACAACGTGGCTTCGCTCTTCTCGTTCCTCATGGACTTCCTGTCCAGCTGCATCGGCCTCATGGAGGTGAGAGACGCTTCGGTCGTTTCCTTTCAGCTGGAAAAATCTAAATCAGAGGGAACGTGGTTGAGTCTGATCAGTGATTTATTTATTTTATTTTATTTCTTCGGATGCAGGTTTACAGCAACACGCCGGAGACGATCAACCTCATCATTGAGGTTTTTGTGGAAGTGGCTCATAAGCAGATCTGTTACCTGGGAGAGGTGAGACGCATTTAAATCTACTGCTACATTTACAATAGGAAAATAGATCATTAAAACTAAATAAACTGTATGTGTGACTCCTGGGTCCTGGAATAAGATGTAAATATGTGATGTTATGGGAAACCAGTCCTACTGTGATAAAGGAAAGTCTCCTCCTCCTCCTCCCTCCTCCTCCTTCTCCTCCTCCTCCTCCTCCTCCTCCTCCTCCTCCTCCTCCTCCTCCTCCTCCTCCTCTTCCTCCTCCCTCCTCCCTCTTCCTCCTCCTCCTCCTCTCCCTCCTCCTCCTTCCTCCTCGCTCCTCCTCCTTCCTCCTCCTCCTCCCTCCTCCTCCCTCCTCCCTCTTCCCTCCTCCTCCTTCCTCTTCCCTCCTCCTCCCTCCTCCTCCTCCTTGCTCCTCCTCGGTCTCCTCCTTCCTCCTCCTCCTCCTCCTCCTCCTCCTCCTTCCTCCTCCTCGGTCTCCTCCTCCTCCTCCTCCTTCCTCCTCTTCCTCCTCCTCCCTCCTCCTCCCTCCTCCTCCTCCTCCTTCCTCTCCTCCTCCTCCTCCTCCTCCTCCTCCTCCTCCTCCTCCTCCTCCTCCTCCCCTCCTCCCTCCTCCCTCTTCCCTCCTCCTCCTTCCTCTTCCCTCCTCCTCCTCCCTCCTCCTCCTCCTCCTCCTCCTCCCCTCCTCCTCTCCTCTCCTCCTCCTCCTCCTCCTCCCCCTCCTCCTCTCCTCCTTCCTCCTCCTCCTTCCTCCTCCTCCCTCCTCCTCCTCCCTCCTCCTCCTCCTCTTCCCTCCTCCTCCTTCCTCCTCCTCGGTCTCCTCCTCCTCCTCCTCCTCGGTCTCCTCCTCCTTCCTCCTCCTCCTTCCTCCTCCTCCTCCTCCTCCTTCCTCCTCCTCGGTCTCCTCCTCCTCCTCCTCCTCCTCCTCTTCTCCTCCTCCTCCTCCTCTCCTCCTCCTCCTCCTCCTCCTCCTCCTCCTTCCTCCTCCTCCTCCTCCTCTCCTCCTTCCTCCTCCTCCCTTCCTCCTCCTCCTCTCCTCCTCCTCCTCCTCCCTCCTCCTCCTCCTTCCTCCTCCCTCCTCCCTCCTTCCTCCTCCTCCTCCTCCTCCTCCTCCTCCTCCTCCTCCTCCAGACCAAGTCCATGAAGCTGTACGAAGCGTGTCTGACGCTGCTGCAGGTTTACTCCAAAAACAACCAGAGCCGGAAGCGGAGCGACGCCACGGCCGAGGAGGACCAGTACCAGGACCTGCTGCTCATCATGGAGCTGCTCACTAACCTGCTCTCCAAGGAGTTCATCGACTTCAGCGACACCGGTGAGTTGTCTGGATGTTTCTGTCGTTATCTGTCAGGACTGGACGGTGCACAGTTTTTTTTCCTGATATGGTATGGATGATATGGATTTTTAATGTACCGGCACACCGGTGTATTTGATTACACAACATTCAGAACGTTGCGCTGTGAGATACTGTTTCAGACCTTTTTCGATGTAGAGCTTCTAAACACACATAGTGCGACTGCATCACTGTGAGGCTGGTGAAGATGGAAAGGTACAAAAAATAAAGAAGCAGAAAGAGGAAACTTCTGCCAAATAATGTCCCCATTTTTAACTTTTTATGAATGAGAGAAAAAGTGTTGCACGCAGACTACAGTTATTACGGTAGCTGGTCGCGCTGCTATTGACGTTACAGACATAGAAGTTTAAATATGTTTAAATATGAATAAATATGTCAGAATAAATTAAACCGTAATTGTCCCTATTTCTTAATTTCATCTTGATAACATTTAATTTATTTTATTTATTTTTTTTATCTCCGAGCTGTAAACGTCCCTGAATTTCCACATCATCAGTCAGTTCTAACACGGGTCCATGAAAACCTGTTTTACTACTAGTTTTTAATTATTCTACAATATTTACTCATCATCACAGTAAAATAGTCCATCCTTAGTCAATCTACTGCATTAATTCCTCTCAACCAGTAGAAAATGTTGTGAACACGTGATTATGCATGAAAAAAAATACCGTAAATAATCAGCCGTATTATCTGTCAGAGGAGGAATCAGCTGACGATGCAGCGTCTTTGCTTGTGTTGCAGACGACGTGTTCAGGAACCAGGACCAGGGGACGCCGGCCTCCAGTCGGACGGTGTCAGCGGCCGACGTGGTTCTTTACGGCGTCAACATCGTTCTTCCGCTCATGTCTCAGGACCTGCTCAAGGTAGAACACGCCTCTCCTGCCTTTATATCCTAATAATAATAATAATAATGATAATAATAAAGAGACACGTCGATGCTGATGCCGTCCTCCTTGTTTTCCAGTTCCCGTCTCTGTGTAACCAGTACTACAAGCTCATCACCTTCATCTGCGAGATCTTTCCAGAGAAGATCCCTCAGCTGCCTGAAGACCTGTTCAAGAGCCTCATGTTCTCCCTGGAGCTGGGAATGACCTCGTATCCTTTCACCAGCGTCACAGAACGATTTTATACTGGAATGAGCCAGTTTGAAACATGTGGTTATAATGGAAGTCAATGACCACAAATGTGTCCAAGGTTTAAAAAATACTAATGCAGTCAAATAAATTTATTGCTAATATTTGACATATCCAAGACTCTAATTACCACCAAAGTCCCATCTACTGTTTATTATATGGGAAATAACTCAGTTTTTGTGTGGGATTTTTGTATAAAACAAAACAACAAAAAATAACTTTTAAAACATATTTTCAGGCTGGAATTTAAAAGGGTTAAAATCCTGAAATTGTTGAATTTTTGATGGTTTTGAGCAGATCTGACGTTGTTAAAGTAAAAGTAGAAATAAATGAGGGTTTTATGGCAGTTTTTTCCGCGTGTACGTTTTTGTCATGAAGGCAAAATCCATCACGAGAGTATAAAAGACATGTGAGAGTAAAAGACACTGGATTCAAATATTTGACTAAAGAGAAGAATCCTGCAGAAATTCAAGCTACAAACTGTAAAACAGAAAAAATGATGATCAAATAGAGAAAAAAAAAGTTGAAAAAATGTACAAAAATGTTTTTATTCTAGCAAAGATCTTATTTATAGGATATTTATTTAATATCTGGCTTCTTTTCTGGTATTTCCCATAGTTTAAAAATGTATATTTCGTACATAACAGATTCATAAAGCTTTGCTCAGACTACAGGGGTTTTAAAATACTTTATGATTTTACCATTTAAGGAGAAATTTAACAGATATTCTACTCTCTGCATCTCAAACATTAACACACTTCAGGATTGTACTCAGATTATCGCACCATGTGAGGCAGCATTGAATGCACCACATCAGTATTTTGTCCATAAAATAAGAAAAATTAATATGAACAAGGCAGAAATATAAGAATAAAAAAATACAATAAGTATTTGGAAGTCGCAAACATCAGTAGGAGCATCTTAGAATAAAGCTTTAATAATAAAAGTGTAAAAACAATAGTAACTACTTCTGATTAGACGAGAGACTTTCATGTTTGTTCAGTCATGTTTTCATCGATCTGCACATGTCACACGTCTGTAAATCAGCTTTTTCCAATTAAAAGTAGATCAACTGTTTCCATGTGAACCAGAATGAGATGAAAGTCTCCGTGTGAACCTTCTCTGTGTGGTTTCTTCTCCTTAACGCGGCGTTTTTCAGGATGAGCTCAGAAATCAGTCAGCTGTGTCTGGAGGCTCTGTCTCCTCTGGCCGAACAATGCGCCAAGAACCAGGAGAAGGACTCGCCTCTGTTCATCGCCACCCGGCACTTCCTCAAGGTAACGCGCTCACAGACAACATTTACAGAACGGTGAAACCTTAGATCCACACTTAACTCCATCCTCTGTGTCCTCAGCTGGTGTTCGACATGCTGGTCCTGCAGAAACACAACACAGACATGACGGTGGCAGCGGGAGAAGCTCTGTACACGCTGGTGTGTCTGCACCAGGTGAGCTTCACGCTGTCTGGTTTTTATTTGACTCGCAGCTTTAAAAGTGAAACTTTTTCTTCTCGGAGGAGGAGGAGGAGGAGGAGGAGGAGGAGGAGCGGCCTCGTTTATAAAGTGGTTAAATGTTGGTTTACGTTGAGATGAGTCGACTCAGAAATGTTTAGACGAGTGGATGTGATTGTTTAGATTCGTCACCCTCAGCTTTAATTACGAATTAGTCTCGTCTTTAATCAAGAAACATGAGGCTGTTTTTTTTTTTCTTCTCCATAAAGTGACACCGTGATGAATAAATCTGTAGCTGAGGCATCGACACAAAGACACGTTACGCCCTCTAGTGGTGGTTTAGTGTTAAAACAGTGATTTTATTATTATTATTATTATTATTTTTATTATTTATATCTGTTCTATTAATTTATACGTATTAGGTTAGAGATTAGGTCATGAAGCTAAGATGTTTGTCTTTATATATTTTTCTTCTTTATACTGAAACATGGTAAAGATGCATTAAAACAAAAGCAAAATTTAATCCACACAAATGTTGATAAAATGCAATAATTATATTTTTAAAAAAACTAACGAGTCTTTAATAGTAAGTAAACTTTGAAACAAGCATTAAATTTGGCAGAGCTGTGGTTTAGTGGTTAGAGAAGTGAACTCTACGTCCTCTTTTTCCCAAACTATAACAAGATAGCTGGTCATTTTGTATTAATAAGATTATTTCCATTCCATTATGTAAAGACATGATCATAATGAACATAATGAATTTACTTTTAATAAAAATGAATGTAAGTTATATCCCACTGACTTCAAAACTCCTTCAGTTATATATTAACCAGAGAAATGTAATAATCAAGAAAATGATTCAGATTGTTCTTTAATAACAATAATCGTCACTGGTTTAGGATCAAAACCTTTAATATTTCCATTAAACTTATGAAGAGAGACGATGATTTCAATCACCTTGGCTCCTGTTTAGGGTTATTTTGGATTTAGTTCTGATTAATTGATAAATTCAGGCCGTCCTTTAATTATTGTTGTTAATCTCTGGTAGTGATCAGACCAGTAGTTTCCTCTGCACGTCTCAGGAGGATGAACTGTTCCATCATCCTGATCTGATCCTCTCTCCTCTCTCCTCTCGTCTCCTCCGTCAGGCCGAGTACTCGGAGCTGGTGGAGACGCTGCTGTCCTCTCAGCGAGACGCCGTCATCTACCAGCGGCTGGCGGACGCCTTCAACAAGCTGACGGCGTCCAGCACGCCGCCCACCATGGACCGCAAGCAGAAGCTGGCCTTCCTCAAGAGCCTGGAGGAGTTCGTGGCCAACGTGGGCGGCCTGCTCTGCGTCAAATAACCACTGGAGAAAGACTCGGCCTCAAAGACGCCCCCCCCATCCTTTCCCCTATCTCCCCCTCCCGCCTCATTCCCTGAGAACTCTGGGTAGAAGGGACGAAGCCTCGGAGTTAACTCTCCGCCTGAATCCTCTGTCGCCTCCTCGGGTTTTTGTGTTTCCCTCCTCAACCCGTTCACCCCCCGAAAGCGCTGATTGACAGATTTGATTATGATGATGATGATGATGGCGGTGATGATGATGTGGTAACCATGGAGACGTGCCCTGTTAGACTGAAGCCACAGAGCACTGGTCGCCATGACGACGAGAGGCGGAGCAGGACGTTGACGGCATCGTTCTCCCCCTTCCTCCTCCTCCTCCTCCTCCTCCTCCTTCCTCCTCCTCGTGTGCCTGGAGGCCTCATTAGTTTTGGATGTAGTTTGAAGGTTTTTTTTAAAGGCGCCATTTAGTTTTAAGATTACCATGGCAACCAACCAACACACACACAGACACACACCCCCATAAATGTCACCCCGACTCTTCCCAGAGTGCCTTTGTTCTGCTGATTTGTTGCGTGTGCTCCACTGACGACAAACGACGCCCGTGCCTGCCACAAACAAACAAACAAACAAACACACAAACAGACAAACAAACACACACGACGGAGATTCAGCATCTTTGAGGCTGCGGGGGGAGAAAGGGGGAGGGAAGGGGGGAGACAGGATGACGGAAAAACCAAAATCAGATTGTGTTTCACTAAAAGGGTGTAAATGTATATATATAAATATATAATGTTTTCAAGCAGAGAAGTTCCAGAAATGTTCGTTGGAAGAAACAAAAAATGACTTAAAAAATGTTTTTATATGACAGGAGACGGAATTCAGCTAAAGAGGGAGCAACTTTCTCTGTGTTGACTTTTGAGGTTTGATATTGTTTTTTTTGTTTTTGTTGTTTTTTTTTCTTCTTCCTATCTGGATCGTAGTTGCCTCCTTTCAGGTGAAGACGCCTTTGGGGGCCTGGGAAGCGTTTAGCAGGTTGATTTCTGTAGTTATTTTTCTACCGCGCCGCTCTTCAACAACACACTGGACTGAGGCAGAGACTGTTTGAGTTGAAGGACAGCAATAACAAACCAAATACAAAGGAGCAGAGCCACTCGTCGAAGCGTCACGTTCCTCGTTCAGAGCACTACCCCCCCTTCCTTCCTGTAGATGGCTGTTTTTCTTTTTTTTTTTTTTGTTAATGAAGTGTAAAAGTGTACATAAAGTTATTGTATAAAACGTTACGTCCTCTGCATTTTCATTTCCATCTGCTGTGCCTGTCTTTTATCTACTTTAATGATAAATAAAGTTATTAAACGTATATATTTTATCACAATACTTAGTCTTCCAGCTGTGTTGGGAGAGAGTCCGAACCTTTTAAACCAGTTTAAACCATCTGATATTACATATTTATGATATTTAAACCTATGATTTTATGAAGTTTGTATTTAACGTCTTTACACCTAATTACACTTAAATGAATTAACTGACAAGCAAAGTTTTAACAGTTTACTAAAACCAGGGGGAAATAAACTATAGCTGATTTAACTTTCTGATGAAGTCAAGGTTTTACAGGTAGTTTGTCACAAGCAAACAGAAAAAATGAATCGGTTAGATCAGGTGTCTTCAATGTTTTTCAGGTCAAGGACCCACAAACCGTCTCCCTACTATTTATGTTCTATATTAAACTCTTTAAGTGCTATTGATATTCATTATTACACAGGATGAGATGGTACAAAACACATTTTAGAAGCTCATTCCCACTGAAAACCAATCAGCAGGCTAGGCTAGCAGTTAGCTACCAGCTAGCAACCAACGAGAAGACACAAGCTAACTAGCCTAGCCTAGTGATGCTAGTCAAATAATACACAGGTACATTGTTTTTATTATTTTAAACATGTGCAACAGTAGGTGCAACTGGTGGAAGCATAAACATACCTACATAACATATCTAAATTATTTAAACACAGCTAAATAATTGAAAGTACCGGGATTTAACTTTAAACATAACTAAATTTAGAAGGGACACCCGTCATTAGGCTAATGGGAGTGAGCTGCACTGTTAGCTTACATGCAAGTATCTAGAAGTTAATGGAAATGAATTGCACCATTAATTCTAAACAAATTTCTGTTGGTCTTAACCTCCAGATTTTCCTTTTTAAACTCTTTAAGTGCTATTGATATTCATTATTACACAGAGATGAGATGGTACAATCCCTTGTACCAAGAGGCAAAAACACATTTTAGAAGCTCATTCCTACTGAAAACCAATCAGCAGGCTAGGCTAACAGTTAGCTACCAGCTAGCAACCAACAAGAAGACACAAGCTAACTAGCCTAGCCAACCGCAATGATGCTAGTCAAAGAATACACAGGTACATTGTTTTTATTATTTTAAACATGTGCAACAGTAGGTACAACTGGTGGAAGCATAAACATACCTACATAACATAGCTAAATTATTTAATCACAGCTAAATAATTGAAAGTACCGGGATTTAACTTCAAATATAGCTAAATGTAGAAGGGTCTCCCGTCATTAGGCTAATGGGAGTGAGCTGCACTGTTAGCTTACAAGTAAGTATCTAAAAATTAATGGAAATTAATTGCACCATTAATTCTAAACAATTTTCTGGTGATTTTAACCCACAGATTTTCCTATTTCAACGTAAAATTTCCCTCCAGTCCTTTAACTGAAGAAGTTATTCGGACGAAACATCTTCTCAAAAACAAGTTGCTTATTTATTTCTTTTTTGTGCCTTTTATTCCTTTTTTATTATCGACAATATATACAGAACATGTACAACAATACAAAAAAAACTGTCAGTATAAAATGCAGTTACAAAACTAAACGAATTAAAACAAAAATACAATAAATAAGCGAAAACAACATAAAAAGTCAAACTTATGCTTTTTGATCCTCTGTGGGAGCCATACTTTCCTCATTGCGTCATCATTCCGCGACTTGTCACATGTCCATAAACAGAGCCGCAGCCTGGGTCCAGGTTTCTGACCAGGTAAGAAGAAACACGTTTGGACTTTTTCTCTTTTGATGAATCTCTGGATGTTTGGTCGGTGATTTATTTTAATTTACTCTGATTCGGTTAAAGCTCAGCGTGTGTTGTTACTGTAGCTCAATAAACACGGGTTAAATTAAGTTTATTTATGGAGCACATTGCATACACAGGGCAACTCTGTGCTTTACACTGGAAAAGGTGAAGACATACAATTAAAAACAAACGAACACTGAAGAAAAACAAAGAAGGTTATAATCGGTATCAATAAAAAGACAGAGGGTGGAAAAGGCTAGACAGTAGAGTATAAAACAAGAGTGCAGAATGTATTTAAAGTGATTACAAATCAAAATGAAGTAAATTAAAAACCATACGCACTTGAAAGGAGAAAATGGTTTTAGCCTGGATTTAAAATCATTCACACTTGGAGCTGATTTCACTTCTGTTGGTAGCATCTGTGTGCAGCATAACAGCTAAATGCTGCTTCACCCTGTTTGGTCTGAACTCTGCAGTACGGACTCCAATATAAAATGGCTAAATGATATAAATATCATTTATATTGGCATATATTTTCATACAAAGAGAAATTGTAATGTGCTTTGCAGTGAATGAGAAGGGATTTATTGTCACATGTGTCCTTAATAGAATAGAATAGAATAGAATAGAATAGAATAGAATAGAATAGAATAGAATGCCTTTATTGTCACTATAGAGTGTATAACGAGATTGCTTCTCCTTTATGGTGCAAAAGTGTAAACGAAATAGTGCAAGGACGGTATTATTTACAAAGATTTAAATGCTAAATTTCACCTAAAGTTAAAATTCTAAAAAAAATTCAGAATATACAAAAAAGTTATAAAATACATATTGTTTTTTTTTTTCTAGCAGCAGTGGTACTTTTGGTCTAATAATAATAATAAACTTAGTTTATATAACACAATTTATGCATAAAATGCAACACAAAGTGCTGAACAGAAAAGACAATCGGGACATTTGTTAGAAATAAAATCATGGATAATAATTAAAAGCCTGATAGAAACATGAAAACGCATTTCAAGCGAAAGCACTTTTAAAAAGGTGGGTTTTAATATTTCATACGAAGGTTCAGAGTTTCTAAGACCGTCAGACTGTTCCAGGGTTTAGGGCCGTGCTAATCAAAGGCCCCCTCCTCCTCCTCCTCCTCCTCCTCCTCCTCCTCCTCCTCTTCCTCATCCTCCTCCTCCTGCTCCTCTGTCTCCTCCTCCTCCTCTTCCTCCTCCTCCTCCTCCTCCTCCTCTTCCTCATCCTCCTCCTCCTGCTCCTCTGTCTCCTCCTCCTCCTCTTCCTCCTCCTCCTCCTCCTCCTCCTCCTCCTCCTGCTCCTCTGTCTCCTCCTCCTCTTCCTCCTCCTCCTCCTCCAGCCATGATCGACAGCGATGACGATGACGTTCCCGCCCTGTCGGCTCACACTCTGGCCGCCCTGCAGGAGTTTTACAACGAGACCAGAACCGGTCCAGATCAGAGCGAGACCCCGTCAGACCAGTTCGCCGTGGGAGCCGTGGAGGAGGACTGGGTGAGGAAAACCACATTCTTCCAACCACACGTCTCCAGAAACACTCGCTGGTCTGGGTCCAGGTCTGGTTCTGGTTCTGGGCGGTTCAAAAGTTACATTTGATTTATTCTGAATTAAGTCTTTAGTTATTGTGTCCAGCCGGTTTTATGAGGGGCCCTGGTCGGGTTTCTTGAAGACGTTTGGTCACTTGGATGAAACAATAAAATCTCTGTCCAGTGATTGGTTGTTACAGTAACATTCACTGGGGAAGTAAAACACCCACAGATGGTCCTAATAACAAACAATAAAAACTTAACTCCCCACCCACACATTTAGAACTGAAACCCGCCCGTGATTTCTGGATTTTCACTCTTCTAAATAATAATATTTAGACTGATCTCAGACATGAAACTTCTCATTCTGCTTCATCCCTGATGTCGACCAGCGGATGAGCCAGTTCTGGTACAGTGACGAGACGGCGACGCAGTTAGCGGAGGAGGCGGTGAGAGAAGCCGGAGACGGAGGCAGGTAAAACTAAAACTAAAACTAAAACTACACTCACTCGTTATCTCTGTCTGATGCTGCCGGGGTTTAAAGAAGGAAACTTCTCCTAAACACAAATGAAATTCAGACTGGAAACGTTTTCACTGGAGCAGCTCTGGTCTCGGCTGACGGACGTTTAATGTGCGGGAGGAGTTGTGATGAGACACATTTTAGTTTTTTAAGGTCCGAAAATATTCACGACCGTAATATTTCTTTTTCATTTAGTTCTGATCCATGGAGGCATTTACTAATTTAATTATTAGACCTGAGAAAAGTGGAAGGAGTTTATCATTTCCTGAGCTTGAGCCTCCACATGCGTCTTCTTCATGTGAACAGATGTAAACCTTTACAGAAACAGGAAGTATTGCGTTGCCATGGATACGGTGTTGGAAGATCCTCAGGCAGCTTCTCCATCATCCGTCTGTTGCACCAGAGTTTCATAGCTGGGATCAGGATCTCACGTTTCCAACTATTAAAAGTTAAAGTTTATTTTTCCAAAATGTGAACAAATACAGGATTAAGTACAAACAAGTGTTGTGAAGTGCGCTGTCTTCACATATGGTCTAAAAACTACAAAACGAATCTAGTGCACCAGCTTCAGTTCTCCAGTGTTTCCCCTGGATGCATTCAGGTGCAGCTCTGAGTGTAGGTCACTGTAGTTTGAGCTGCAGGAGCGATGACACGAGTTAAAGTTCTGTTTTTTGTAATGAGCGTATTTGTGCTGAATGTGTCAGGATAGCGTGTGTGAGCGCGCCCAGCGTGTACCAGAAGCTGAAGCAGGGCGTGGTGGACGGCTCCGACCGGGTGTCGGCCGTCGTGTTGGAGTACGACCGCCGCTTCGCCGCCTACGGAGACGACTTCGTCTTCTACGACTACGGGGAGCCGCTGTCGCTCCCCGCCAGCGTGGCTCCTCAGAGCTTCGACGTGGTGCTCGCCGACCCCCCTTACCTCTCTGAGGAGTGTCTGAGCAAAGTGGCCAAGACCATCAAGTACCTGAGCAAAGGCAAAGTGCTGCTGTGCACAGGTGAGACCAGGAGGTTGCTTCAGACGAACAGTAGCTGTGTTTCCATGAGTTTCTGAAACGACTTTCTACGTGTTTCCACTGAAAAGTGTTTTGCAAATGAGCTGCAACTTGTAAAGTCTTGTCCTGTGATTTCCCATAATGCTTTTCATCATATGTATCTGATGGGGAAATGTGTTTCCATTCATCTTAAAAACCACCTCATGAGAGCGTAAAAATGTTTTAGCTTTAGATATTTGAGTATTTTTAGAAATGTAGGCGATAAATGCAGCAACCGACACAAAAAGGTTCTTACTTCCTGTTTTCTGAGCAGCTGTTAACATCTGTTTTTATTTTTCTTCTGCAGGAGCCATCATGGAGAATCTGGCCAAAGAGCTCCTGGATCTAAAAATGTGCAGCTTTTTGCCGAAACACAACAGGAACTTGTCCAACGAGTTCCGCTGTTTTGTCAACTACCCGTCGCGTCTTCTGTCCGGCTGAAGTGAGGACAAACGTCCGACTGTGGACGTCACACAGACTCTTACCTGTCGTCCAGGAGTGAAAGGACACGTTAGACTTTTTTCCGTTTTCACTGAGCTGATGAATCAGTTCACAGGAACTTCTCATAATTGAATAATTGTCTTTTCTTTGGGCATAAATGTCCAGTAATGATGGTTCCAGCTTCTCAGATTTGTAGATCGGATCCTTTTCTTTGTCTCACGTGAAACTGAACGGCTCCAGTTTCTTGGACCTAAATCCTAAAGATGGTGGAGGTGGTTAGATGTTTGCATGAACCTGCGTTTCAGTAACAAGCAGCCGATGGACGGTTACAGCTGAGCAAAGAAATAAAACCAAACGGGACCTTTAATGTGAACCGATCCATCAGAGAACAGAGCTGGAGTTGTTTATTCTGTCGTTTGGATTCATTTTCTAGAGTTTGGTTTAACACACAAATGAAAAATACACGTGTATTTCTATCAGTAGCAGAAATACAGCACAGGGAGAATAATAGGAATAAGAATCTATGGCTAAATACAAAAGTAAAGTACTTTTGGCTTAAACAAACCTTCAGAAGTGCGTCAGAGTTTTGTTTAATGTAGATTTTAAGGCTTATTCTCTTCAGTCCATCCATCACAATGTGAGCAAAATCCAGTCTGTTGTAGAGGGAATCAGAACCAAACCCAACTTAACTTGATCAGTCAATGAACAGTCAATGAACAGTCAATGATCAGTCAATGTACAGTCAATGAACAGTCCTCCTGAATCAGTCTCTTCGTCTAATTATTCAGCGTGTTTTCAGTAAAGTTCAGCTCCGTGAGTTTATGTATCAGATAAAATCCCTTAAAAAACACGAACAAACCGGGTCCAGGTGCTCAGGAAGTGTTTTTTATGCTTATAAACGAGGCTGCTCTTTGTGAAGGGACTTAAATATCACAGCTCAAAAGAAAAGTCCAAGGCTCCACTAGCTCAAAAAAAGATATAAAAAGCCGACATTAAGATGGTTCATAATGAAATGGTTTCAAACACAGGGAAGTAAAAACTACTTCTTCCTTCTTCAGGGGGTCCGCGACCCCTAGAGGGTCCGTGGAGGTACTGCAGGAGGGTCGCAAAATCTTTGGTTGATCAGACATTTTTATATACATTTTTCTTTAAATACACATTAACATGAATCCAACATGTTTTAGTAAAGGGATAAGTTATAGCTTAATGTTTATAAATAGTAGGTAGGAGGTTTCTACTTAATCTGCCTTGGACTTTTTAATTTGAGCCTTAAAATATATTTCTAAAAATGTGGACCAGGTGTATAAAGACTTATCTGGAGCGTCACAGTCCTGCGTCTTTTAGGTTTTCTTGGCTGCGTTAAAGGGCCTCCGGGCCTTGGGCTCCCTCCTCTTCAGGCTCTGGTTTCCTCTCAGTCCGTCCCGGTCCTTCTCCAGCCGCGGGACGCAGGTGCAGCCCACGGCGACGGACACGTAGATCTCGGTGTAGGAGTGGCGGCCGCCCAAGCAGAAGCCCGTTCGCCTCAGGATGACGGAGGGAGCGTAGACCGGAGTGCTGCGGTACCGGGCGCTTTCCTCGCCGTACGAGCCCAGGAGGCAGCCTTTACACAGGCAGTAAGCCTCGGGGATGTAACGGGGATACCTGGACGGGTCGTACGAGATCCTGAGAGGAGGACGAAGTCGACAAGTTAATTTGTGTTTTACAGAAAATAATAGTTTATTTTCTTTTTTAAGCACAAGCAAAAATACTGTTGGATCATTTTACAGAGATGTGATGGTCTGGGAAGAAGTGAATTAGGTGGTTGACATGAATACTTCTTCTTGTTACTGATGCAGAAATTCTGTTATTACAAATCAGAGAAAAATGAGAAGAAACTAAACAAATCAAACTGGAACTACACACAGAAATGTAATAAATATGTAGGTCGTGCATTTTATCCCACAAATATTGTACCAAGACTTAACGATCTGGTCAAAAATACATAAAACCAAAAAAGTTTTTTTTTTCTGTTGTGAGTTGAGATCGTTTCTTTCTTGTGCTCTTGAATTCTCTAATATGGAATTAAATCAGCTCATTAAAACGAGCCTTATTGTCAGGGTTACAACAGGTGAAAAGTAGTCTGATTACTAATTACTCCTTTAAAAAAATAACTTACTTGGTTTTAAAAGTAACAAAGTTAGATTACAAGTTACTTTATTAGTCGCTTTTTTCTTGTAAAAATGGGAAAAAATACTTGGATAAGTAACTTTAATCTGATTACTGGTTTGGGAAATAGTAACGTGTTAGACTCGTTACTGGGAAAAAAAGTGGTCAGATTAGTTATTAAGTAACGCGTTACATCACTGCTCGTTATGATGATGCTGCTTTGTTTTAAAGGAACCAAACATTTATATTTTTAAGTAAAATTTAACTTCATAAAATTTTAACCGTTATTCAAAATGAATAATTTGTTAATAACATGTATTAATTGTGGGTTTTCAGTGGTAATCATTATATGGCTGTTGAATGTTGGGGATTTAAAATATTACTTTGGGTGCAAAGTATTCAACACGTTGTTTTTTAAGCAATCAAACGCAGATAAAGTAATTTAAGAGTCATTACTTAGAGAAAAAGAAAACAGCCAAGATGACACAAATTGGATAAAATAAACCTCTCATTTCACAGAGTCGTGTTCCACCTGCTCTCACCTGTAGGCCCAGGGGGAGATGCTGAGCAGGTTGATCGGGAGGCGGGTCTTGCCGTCGGTCGGGGGTCGCGCGGTGCTCGGGCAGGTCAGGTTGAGATTGACCTGCGGCTCCAGCTCCAGCGCGTGATGGAAAGCGCTCATCACTCCCACCGAGAGCCGCCCGAACATCTGCTCCAGGATCTCCTCCGGCAGGTCCAGACACGACCGGGTCCTGTTGGCTTTCTTACGCACCCGGTTCGCCTCGTCCGTCCGGTCCGGGAGCAGCAGCAGCAGCAGCAGCAGCAGCAGGACGTGGAACCGATGCGGCATCACTCGCGTTTTCGCCAAATAGCGCATCCACAGTGAAAAAAAAACACACTTTACAACATTCACCGCCTTTTCTATTGAAGTAGATTATCAGAACACAAGTGACGGGATGTTAACGAGGCAGATTTCTTTCCTCTTTTATAATCCACTGAGCTGCTGGACGCGCTCTGAAGGCAGAGGCACAGGAACACGAGTGCGCAATCCTGGCGCTGAATCCGAGGCACAGGCGCGCCACCGCCAGAGGAACTGCGGAAACATTTTGGCACTACGCGTCCACTGCATCGCCAGGAGTTAAAAAAAAAGAAAACCCTCCAATTTAAGAATTACTACCAACATAGACGTTTTACACCTGCCGCTTTCCGTTGGAGACGTGGAAAATGGCAACCAGAAAGCTTTCCGTTTGTTTTTCTGATGCGACGCGTGCGTAAAATCCGACGGGAGGCGTTTCTACGCGCAGGAAACACTCAGATGCACCGAGTCTAAATCAAACCGAGGCACTGATAAAAAAAAAAAAAAAAAGTGTCGACATAAAACTACTGGCCAGAGCTCTTGACACGAGTGGGAAGTCCAGACAGATGAAGTGTGTGCGCGCTCTGCTGCTGGATCCTGGCTCCACACCAGACTCTACTTTGCTCCTCAGATAAACGGAGACCAGCTCTGGTTTCACAGAGAAACTACGTCCAGTTCAAGCAAAAAAATATATATATAGCAGCTAAAAGCAGACATTTAAGAGCCTATCCCACTATCACCTGGCTCACTGCATGCCGAGAACTCATTTCATTAGGATTTATGTGCGGAGAAACTCAGCTTTAACTGACTTTTTATCGTCTAATTAACACTTTTTCCTCCATTAAAGCTTTACACTGATCTGTCTTGCCAGAGCAAACATCACGTTAATGGCTCAGATTATCTGCACGCATGGTTTGTGTTAGCGGAAGGTAACTGTGCTGCAGATTGAACTTTCTTCTCCAACAGATAAAACACTCTCCTTTAATTATACATCAAACGACAATGAAAAATAAATATTATATTACAAACTCTGACAAGTTTTTTGGAACGGGCGCAGAATGCAACCAGAGCTGAAAGGGGTGGATTTAAGCATGTTTGCTTGTCATGTTGATGGATTTTGCAGAAGGTTCCCAGGCTCACACATGGAAGTATGCAATGAATGCAAAACCTCTGAACTCCAGCAAATGGGGTGCACTCACAGAAACGTGCTTATCGTACACACAACTCACCCAAAGCCTCTCAAAATTATTAAAAGCACTTAACGTTTCCCTTCAAACCATGTGTCCTGGACTGCAGAGCCGACTGTTTCTGTAAGTACGACCAGTCTGATAAAGGTAAAAGAAACGTTGAGTTTGACGTGTCCCAGTTTTGCTGTGAATTGTTCCGCTCTCGCCTTAAAAAGACGCCAAAAGACAAAACGTTCTGACGATAACAACTGAAGCAGCTACTCCGGTAGAAGATCGTCTCCCAGCTCCGCATCTGCAAAGTCGTCGTCCTCCACGCGCTGCTTGGCTCCGGTCTTTGGTCTCTCCATCTGAGGCCCCAGAGGGTCCACGTAGGACGCGTCTATAAGCAGGAGGAACAGAGGCTTCGCTTGTTACTAACAAACCAGGATCCTGATAATGTCGGATCTTCAGGCCCGGACACAAAAAAAGAGGACTTTCTAAAGTGGAACGTAAATTCAATACCCAGTAGCATAGAACGTATAAAAGATTACAGTCAAAATTACACCAATACAGATATGTTCATCTCCTCTGTCAGCATATTTTAGTGGTTCCTTTACTAGACATAATGGAACAAAATTAGAGGATCTATGATAGATGGTTTTCCAGGAAACTCAAGAATACAAAATGTTCAGAGATATAATTAGTCGGGGAAGTCTGTGGATAGAAAAACAAACATGTTTCCTCACCTAGTTCTTTGGGGCTGCTGGCCTCGTAGGGCTCATTGGAACCAGGAAGTGACCTCAACTTGGCACTCAGACGCTCTCCTTTATTACTGTTGCTGCTGTGGCTGCTGTCTGCTCAAAACACACATGCATGCACACACAGACACGCATTGAAGCATCGGTCATGATCAGAATAAACTGTCCTGACAAAGTTAAAAGTGTGTTGAAATGTCCTTTAAACCGCGACCGTTTATATCTTTTGCAGGGCGACTTTTAGCCTCGGTGGTGCTCGTGTGCAGAGTTTTTGTGTATTTAAAATCCCCATTTCTTAGGTTAGTAACATGCAAGAGACAAAGATTTTCTAAAATTAAATTGCAAGTCCTCAGGTGACCATAAACGGCCACATACATTTCCGTGTTTTTAAAAATGTTGTGTCTTAATCCACGACGATTTTCACACTTCAGACAGGGTCATATGCTCAGTATTTATTTATTTATTTATTTAGATTGTGACTTTTGAAGGACCAATGCTTAGGTTCAGTTAATATCCTTCTTTCGGTAGATATTTTTAGGATTACTTTAGTGACAGAAGATCAAATATTTCCATCCCCTTACTCTCTATGTAGGGTTTTAGGGTACCTGCGTGACGTCACAGCTAGTTAGGTCTCCATGGTTACAGTGGCAAAAAAAGTGGCAGTTGCGCATGGAGACTAGCAGCATTAGTTTGAGTCATAGGCTTTAATGGCGTCTAAATTGTAAAATTAATTTAAAAAAAAAAATGTGAAGAGCTGTTTTGCAGTTGGCTGTACCAACAATTTTGAAAAGCTTTCGGACACTACCTGGTATATGCAGTCAATGTTTCGGACACTACACGTATCATCGTCTGGCGCGCAGTAAATGACGTCACTGCTGTGGCAGTTTGCCGCGGTCCCACGGTTTTCCCGTTTTAATTTACACATTATTAAAACGTGATGATTTTGTAAACAAATATGTGTGAAGTTAATGAAATAATAATAATAAAAATAAATAAATTATGTTTAAAAAGGAGTTTCATATTTTCGCGACGAAACTTCAAAACCACTAACATCCACTAACGGCCATTAACGGCGGCGCCGCTAGACGCGCAATGCATGATGGGATACCCACCACCCGTTGAGCTATTGAAAACTAGTTTGCTCTCTATCCCAGATTGTCATTGTTCTGTTTTTAATATAGTTCTACTGTAAACTACTGTAAATGTAGCTCACAACACATCTGAATATCTACTTTCCTCTTCCATCCTTCTTAACTCACGGCATGAGAATGGCAGCCAAACATGATCCATCAAGGACAGGAAGCAGCATTAGCAATCTCCTCCATTCTGGATGTCAAACCAAATGATGTTCATAAATACAGCTTATTTTAGTGCGGATATCATTTAAGTCATTCCTCTCTGCAAACTTAAAAACTACGGTGCCCTTTATTTTTGGGAGCAAATGTGGGGCTTAATACAAAAAGCCACGACTCGATCACATTACACCAATCATATCACCGCCCTTCATTGTGAGATCGTAAGATTTTTTCGCTTGTTTTTTCATGCTCTTACTTTCATATCAGATTCACATCCTCCTGCAGAGCCCAGGTAACAGTTTCACTCTTCACCTGTGCAACAATAAGCTAATACAGAGTTCAAAAGTTGCTGCTAGCGTTTTTGATTAAAGCGGTAAATACTACTTTAGCAAGACACCGAACAGCAGTTTTTATGAATATGTTGTTCGAGTGACTGTGTGTGTTCTGGGTTTTACGACGGGCTGAGACAGTCGTGGTTACAGACGGCTAACATGTGGCTGCCAGGTAGCCGTGGAAACTGAAGAGATCGACGGTAAAGAGAGATGAAAAACAGGAAGCGGGCCCCGATATTCCACCTTCCCTCATGGTCCCAAATATCTCACATGAGGCCTCACAAACCGCTGGCTAAATGAAACCTCTGCTGGAAAATGTTTCCTCACCATCTCATTTCTCTTTTCTGTTACACAACCGTGAGACAGAAACAAGGGGAATCACACAACAGGCTGGACGCTAAGACCGAGAAGTGATCGTGTGTGTGTCACAGTTTCCACGATTAAAGTTAAGAAAGGTGAGTTTTAGACGTACGTGCTACGTAGCAGCGCAAATTATATTTCAACAAGTGGATTCACGGTGGTGACACAAGTTTCTGGCTTTAACAACTGCTTCAACTTTTGAAAAACAACACTACAGAATGTCAGACACATTAGTAGTAGACTTTATTTTAAAAAGTTACTTTAACATAAATTCCTATAGTCCTATATAGATAAATACATGGTAATTAACTGTATAGCCTTATCATTTATACACTGTATTTTTGAGACTATATTGGTTTTCGTGGTGAGTGACTTCACTTATTTGTTAAGTTATTATATTTTATCTGTTGTGTGTTTTCTGTTGAAGTTCAGTTTGTTTGTTTTCGTTGCTGAATTTGTTGTGTGGAAGATTAGCGACCACTTGGTGGAAGCTAATATGGATCCTAATAAATTAATAAATAAATACATAAAAACCTAATTGAGGATCAGCTCATGAAAAAGTCGCATGTTGGTGGTGAGAGCTGCGAGGCTGCACGGCGTCTCTCTTCTGCAAAGCGCACAGTCCTGGAAAATATGCAGACTTTAACAGAAAAGGTGGAAAACTCTCAGGTGCACTCGAGTTTTTTTGCGAGAGCGCTCAGTGCAAACATCAGCAGTCGGACGCCAGGAGATTTCTGGATCGGGTTCAGGTGCTTTGACCACAGGCATAAAAGTCTCATTTGTAAAACTAAGGGAAAAATGGGAAAAGATGTTACTGCTCTATAGCATATAATCGGCTCTAAATGCAGATGCATGCACTGACTGGTGACAGATGTCACATCTTCGAAAAATTAAAAATATTGCTGCCCTAAAAAGAAGTTCTGCTACAATGATAAAAGAGGGAATACGTTTTGGCTCAGCAGCTCGTGTGGTTGTGCGTTCAGCACCAAATAGTTTCATTCTTGAGCAGTTAAACTACAGATTTATAGATGTCTGAAATCCTCTCTGGATAAAAACATCTGGACAACACCTCCTTGTCCGAGCACAAATGTCTAGAATACGACCCTAAGTCTGGCTGGTTCCTCCTTTTTTTATTTTTTTTTTTATTTATTTCTTGGAGTCATAATCTTACATACCTTTCCCCGAGTCCAGAAGTGGACTGAAAAGTTTAGGCTCAGGTTGAGATACTGGGCAGCAAAGAGGAAGCAGAGTGAGAAAAAAGATAAAAGGGCAGAAAAACAACAACAAAAAATAAAAGAAAGATGTCAGAGTTGGACTGAAAACGGCTGCACACACAAACTGCAAGGACATAATTTAAAAGCCACAGAGAGAAGCAAAATAAATAAATAAATAAATAAAAATCTGCTCGGTGCAGTGAGAATTTATTTGTGTTTTGTATTCCTTCTCTCACCTGTTTTGACATCTTCTGACATGCCGCGCGGAAATAAGAGAAGCAGAAGGGGGTTGAGTTAAACAGCTTACAATCAACATTTAGAGATGTGAAAGATTGAACGTGGGAGACGATGCTGAACAACTGCCAGCGACTGATCCAGTTACAGACTCTGGGCACTACTGCGCTAAAGGGAACAATAAAAAGCTTGAGGTTTTCTAATTTAATTTATCGGGACGCGGAGGAACACTGGAAGCCTTGGCAGGGAGGACAAGCATTAACAGGTGCCTGATATAGACACATATCTGACTATGATACTAGGACGGCTTCAGGAGGAGGCGTTCAGCTGCACAGCAGAGAAAAGCTGAGCCTTGTTTCGAGTTTTGGCAACTCTCTGGTTTGTCTGGATTGCATTTGAAATTTGCTGAGGGGCCAGCTTTCCACTGCTGGAGCCAGCCTATGCGTCTGTATTTGTTGTGGATCTGTAGCGAAGGAGCACTAAAAACTGAACTTCGGCCTCGGCGGTGTCTTTTCTGTGGCCTTTGTTCTACTCGTCCTACAGGAGAAGGAGCCCTGAGGTCAGTGTGGATCAAAGACGTCATATATATATACCCTTAATGACGGACTTCTTAGGGGAGGAGAGGACGGGCGTGGAGACGCCTGCTGCAGCAGCATGTGTGGACAACAGACAGGAGACAGAGATAAATGGAGACACGTGCCAAAAAAAAAAAGAGAGGGGAGGATACATTAAATAACAAATGCATGGTATTGACTGAAGGGTTAGTTTCATTATCTAAATAAAACACTCTGGCTACCATAGTTTGAGGAATAGCCTACTACAGAGCCTCAGAGGGAACATGGAATTAAATTATAGTTTTTTTGTGAGATCCCGAGAACATTTTTTACAAAATTTCTCCAGACATCCCTGAGCCAAGTCGCCGGTTTTTATTTTGATATTGGTCTCAAATACGAAAGCAGCATTTCCACTTCACCGAGAGACGTTTGAAGACAATATTCAGCGCGGTGATATTTCCATGGTGTTCCAACCAATCTCGAAGTAAACAGCCCAAAACAAAAACTTTTACACTGAGACACTTACGCAAGATTTTGCAAAACGTTCTAAGGATCTGACAGAAGAACAGTTTTTTTGTTCATTTTTGTTCTTCTCTACGTCCCTTCGGGAGTTCTGGACAATATAATGATATTTTTAAAAGCCTTTCTCCATTTCACTTGTTTGCAGAACCAAGTTCGCAGCCTAAATATATTTAAATTCAGTCTAAACAACAGCGCAACTCTACCCACATAAATACGTCCCGTCCTTCTGGATACACAACACGTTTCTATGCGCTTTGCAGCGCAGCCCAGGCAGGTATTTGTTTAGACTCTTTTAAACATGACACAAAGTTTACAGGAGCTTCAGAAAATATTCTAGTTTTCACACGGGAACAGTAAGAACCTTGACTCACCTGCGCTGCCTGCGCTTCCCTCTCTGCCTTCTTTGCGACCTCTCGCGCTGCCTTCGCGACCCGACTTCACCCTCTGCAGGGAGACACAATGAGAAACCGAACCGTTGATGCGCACAAGACAAACGCTGTTATTTTAGATTTCATCTCAGAGCTGTTCGAGTCTGTATCTCTAAAATAACCTCAGTTTTGTTGGCCACTATAGGCAATTTTAAAAACCAATATCGACTGATATAAAACAGAAACATAATAATAATGATAGAAAACATTCGTGTAACGTGGAATTTCACCTGAATATGTAACATGTGTCACGGTTTCCAGTTTGTGTTGAATGTAGTTCATTGCTAAAACAACCATGAGTAGTAAAACTGAACATAAAAGACACAACCAGACCATTAGACGGAACCAGAGCCTTGATTCAGGGAGACTTCACACATTATTTTGTGGTTCTAATTATTATCTCTTATATCATGTCAGTTACATTATCAGGATCAGTTGTTTTTCCACTGCCATTCAAGTTTGGGACAAATGAGTCAATCCTCTGGCCCCATCTGTCATTCTCTGCAGGGCTGTTTCTCTGGTCCAGCAGCGTCTCTCATTTAAGAGCAGCTGGTTGTGATTTTACAAAGTCATCCTCTTAATCTGTTCCTGGCTCTTATAAATATCTCTACAGGAACAAGACACACGGCCGCGTTACATTAAATCTCGCCATCTTCCAGACTCGACTGGCACCGGACGACCTTTGGTTTGTCAATCACAGGTGTGTGACGGATGCAAGTGGTAATCGCAAAGATTTTAATTTAAATACATGTCTGTGAATGAGCTATGAAGAAAGTATTTACATATTTTCATAATTAAAAGCAATGTGTCTTTGACCACATTCAGGAAAGAGGCTGTATTAAGTTACTGCTAATATAATCTCTTCGTTGCAAGATTGTGCCAAATATGCGAACACACTTACTCATTTGTTGGAAACTGATCACTTTGAAATACTGCAGGCAGCAATTGAATAAGAAAGTTCAGCCACAGTGAGCTGTTAGATGAAGAGCTGCAGGCCAAAGGAATCCAACTCCTTGCAGCATGATGTGTCCTGCAGTTCACAGACCCACGTCAACGTGTATTTGCTTTTACGGGTCTAGACTGGTGTTTGTAAACCAGGCAGAATCAAAAAAGTCTCATGAGATTATGAGCCACCATTAATACTCACTATTGCCTCCTTCGGGTTAAGAATGAATTGCAGGATTTGTTCAGACTATGTCCTTTTTTGGAGCTTTTATTTTGATTTTTCCCAGATTATAAACCGCAGATATGATAAGAGAATATTTTGGTGATTTGTTTTTGAACCCCAAGTCAAAAGTAAATTCAGATTGCTCATCAGATTTTATTCCTCGAGAGTCCAACTGAGCATAGAGTATAAATAAAAGTTGCATACGATCTTTCCTGGCTCCAAAAGGAGACAACAGCCTCAAGCAGTGATGCTCTGTTGCTTTGTCAATCATGTGTTTGATAGTCTTAAATAAGTGCCATAAGAAATCTGTGAAGTTTGTAGCGACCGGCGCCTTTTATTCATTCAACTCATTCTGCTTTCTGTCCTGTGTTGTTGTTTTTTTTTAGATGTACACTGCTGTGTCTCTTCTGTCCTCGTGTGACCTGTAATATATCTGTAAATTGCTGCTGCTTTTTAAAAAAGTTTTTTTTGTTTTCTTTCCCCTTGTTGATGTTGATAACATCTTGTATTGTATTTCACTTTCAGGTCTTCCGGGCCGGGGACTACAGCCGCAAATTAGCATAATTAGCTAAACGTGAGCTACTGGCACTTTGTAATAGGGACTGTCCACGTCACAATAAACTAATAAATTAAAGTCTTGTAGGATATTAAACAGACTGACACCAGAAGTGTCTGAACCTCAGATAAAGGAAAATAGTGCTGGTCAATCTAAGGACATGACGCCAGTTATTCCATGTTTATTAAGGACTGATAAGTAAAATAAAAGTCAATTACTCAAAAGTGACAAAGCAGATATTTCAAAGCATGGATTACTGTCACCCAGGTGTTAAACATCTGTATTGCATCTGCACTCCTGTCATCACAGTCCGACTCACGCTTAAACAGAAGAGGGAAAAAAAACAGCTGTTTTCCATGCGTTTCTGGAGGTGCAGTGACCACTGTCCCATTTGGCAGTAAAAGACGCTGCATGTTTTCAACTGATGTTTTCTTGGCCATGAACTCACGGCATGATGTGACACAGGTGATGAAAAAATGATAAATGAAAGCACCTGCAAGTTGCGTAACATCCACATGCAAAGTAAACAAGTCATTAATCAAGCGGCGTAATGTCAGTATTCCTCGGATGCACCTAATTATAAAAACTAGTGATGCACACTACTGACAAAACTCGTCACAAGTCACAGGCTTTTCCATTGAATGAAGCTACTTCAATACAGTTTTTTTAACTAGAGCCACCTTACGACATGCTGATAGTTACAAGTCTCATACGACTTAATTTTGTGTCATTAGCTTTCATTTTTGTGGCCTTTCTGAATCTTTTTTAAAGATTTTTTTTTAAATAACGTCAATAAATTAATGAATTCTGTTGTCTTTCTTTATGCCAAAAGGAAAACACAACATATGAAAAAAGGAAACGCTACAAGCTGCTGTTTGAAAAATTACGTTAAAATGTTTGACAGGCGGAACCAGACGTACCTGTTCTCTGATCTCCTTCATCTTCTCTACCTTCTTTAGCTTGGTGGCGTATTCTTGGACTTCCTTTAATCCCATGTCTGTGCACAGCCGCACCAGGAAACGCAAGCCTGGACACAAACGCACACACACCAAGACTTTTTATTTTCTTTACACAGCCACCAGTCTGATCTGCAATAGCTTTGTTGAAAAGTGTGTAACAAACAAGACACGTTACATTCCACATTTTCTGGAAACTTGCGGTGGATGTCTTTGTAAGTTTCCAGAGCTTTCTGGTAGTTTCCTGTGGAGCAAAAAAAGGACAGAAAACATAAACTAAACACTGCAAGTTCACTTTGCAGTTATGCATGTCTTAAAAAATCCATGTGAGATAAAATTCAAAAGACTCTTACCACTTCTTCTGTAACAGCTTGCAACCATTAGCTGCCACTTCACCTGGGTTGGTCTGAGGAATACAGCAGAAAGACCTTTAATCACAAGTCTGCACAAACATCCAAGAAAGCCTTGTATTCAACTCAAGGTTTTCAACCTTCTGTCCAGTCTGACCGGAGAAGGAGAAGAAGAGGCTTTTGCAGCAACACTGACTGATTTAATTAGGTCCAACAACAGCATAACAACATAGAAATTATATTATTTCCTACAGAATATAAACAAGACTGATGAACTATTACTATCCACATGTTTCTTCAGAAGTCTATGGGAGTTACTGTGACAGAATTCTACTTCCGGTTGCCGGATTTATGTTTCCGGTCTCACTACTGCTCATTTAAACTAGCCGGGGAACAAAACACTAGCCGAACGCAGGCCTTTAATTTAAAAACTAAATTAATTAATTAGTTCAGGTTCAAAGTGTGCTGTTGTTGATTGCCACAACAATGCAAAGAAACTGAAAAGTTTATCGGAGAGTGTTTGTTTTTAGCACCATCAACTATAACGATGATGCCCTGCACCCCATGCCGAACAACAAGGAACGAAAGCTAGCAAGACTAGCAGCTTTAAAAGTAAAATATCTCCCGAAGAGATTGAATGTTTGCTCCTACCACTTCGTCGATAAACATCCTGCAGAATTGCACCCAATCCGGAGAATTCACCTTAAAATAATTCACTGTATAGACGTTACAGGTCTGAATCTCAGATAAACTTAAGTGTAAAATTCACCAAAATGGATCGACATTATTATCATAAATGACAGTTATACTACATTTTATTCATACTTTCTGCGTCTAGTCAACTACATCTCGGAGGCAAATATTGTACCGTAACGTTAGTTAACAATGTCAATGTAAGTTAGCTAAGATGCTAACATCTAGGTTAGCTTAGATGCTAGTAGTCCGTGAGAAATAAGATGAGGCACTGTCACAGAAAAATGCCCACAACTTTTTTTAAAACATCCGTATTATGAATCGACCTCAGTTTTTGCCCTTTTCCGTGCTTTCCATAGCTAAACGTTTACCGCGATGTTGACAGCTACCGAAACCATGGAAACGTCGCGCTACCGGAAGAGCAAAACCGGCTTCCGCTATGAATCATGGGTAATATTCTGAATCCAGGAAAAAGGTGGATACGGTTGCTTTGTATGTTTTTAGTAATGAAGAGCTGCATATGAAGTTTATCTGAGGCCTTACTGGTCACCCTGTTATCTTCTAAATCATTGGCAAATAAGTAAATAAATAATTAATGTTAAAATAAGTGAGTAAATGCTTACTTACTGTATAAGTGTGGCTCTTTCAAAGTACTGAATGGCCTTTTCACAGAACTGTGTCTCGATGTAGTAAGCCCCGAGCCACTCGATCACATCAATGTTGGAGGGGAAGTACCTGAAGGACTGAAGAGCAGCACAGCACAGTTAAATATTAAATTCATTAGTTATTCAGTCGAGACACAACCACTCTGATTCGTATACCTCGTAGTAGTACTGGAAAGCCTGGGACTTGTCCCCCTCCGCATCGTGCAGCTCCCCCAGTTTTGCCAGTACATGTGGATCAGTGGGAGTCACACTGATGACCTGCATGAGCCACTCTATCGCCTGCTGGGGATCCTCCAGAAGCTCGTAGCTGAGGTCAAAATGTCAAAGAGCCGTGCACGCTTAAATGATGATAAACAGAGATGTCAGTTCAACAGTTTGACCCGGGAATATCTCCTGAAACTTTGAACCTGTGCAACACAGCAGAAAAACACATTCACAAAGCAAATCACACTTCTTATCGGGGGGATACAGGTTGGCCAGCTGGTACATGACTTGGGCGCTGTTCCTCAGAATGGCGTGAAGCTTCAGGAAGCAGTCCAGAGCCTCCTCCAGACGGCTCAGTCTCTTATAGGTCAGCCCTGAAAGTAGGAATGTTAAAGTCAATGCACCACTCTAATTTATTTATGTTATGCATTTTAGCACATTCCACTTGTGCAGATTATTCCAGGTCTTGAAGCCCTCTACTCTAGCCTCTCTTTTCATAACAAAACTGTGGCCGAAGTCACATGAGGACATTTAGACGGAGCATTTCTTTTATAAATGTTATTATTGTGGCAACTATAAAATATTGGGAGATAACAGCGCAGCGTGCATCCAACTCTGGATGTAAATAAAGATATTTGCATCATTTTCACATTGATTTCCACTATATTACTAAAAAAAGTAAGTGAACAGTGCAACTCATTGTCTGTCCTACTTTGAATCACTTGATAACTCAACATGTGAACACATCCGCCGTCTATAAATACCAAAATCAGTGGGTAGACTCCGTTACTGCAGCTGTGTGATTAAAGCAGGTGTTACCCAGGTTGTAAAGAGCCTCCGTGCACGAGGAATCGTTCCTCAGCGCCTCTTTGTAGAACTCTGCAGCCTTTTCGTAGTCCTGCTTGACAAACACAGTGTTGCCCTTGTTGATGAGCGCGGCCGGGTTGTAGCGGTCGGCGTTCATGGCGAGATCAGCGTATCGGTCGGCCTGGTCAAAGTCCTTCTCCTGGAAAAGAGATCGAGGGGTGAAGTGTAAAAAGAATGAAGTAAACATCCAAAGCCTGTGACGCTACATTAGTGTAACTTTGTTTAGTATTTCAAAGACTCACCAGAAAATAAAGGAAGGAGAGGTTTGTGGCTGCAGCGCTCTTCACTCTGCTGTCCTTCTTCTCAAAGGTCTTCAGTGTTTCCACCGCCTGATAACACAAATAAAGAGGCATCAGCATAACACTTTGCATCAGTAGCACTATAAAGATGAAGCAGAAGCCAACTCCCCCAGTACACAACACACCTGCAGGACAAAACCATAAAAACCATAATTAATAGAGATTTTGAGTCTTTTTTGTTTGTTTTTAAAATATTTTCTAGTTTCTAGTTAGTGACTGGATTGTTTTATAATTTACATTAAGGCATCACTCCTTAAATAATAATATTTATATGAGGAAATATCCGAATGTAAAAGATTTCCATCATAAAATCAATTAAAACATAAGTTAAATTCTTAATCTGACATTTACAGAATTTATTAACACTAAGAAATACGATTAAATATCATTCATTTTTAATCTACATTAATAGCGTGCACTGCAAACTGAGTCTTTTGACATATCATTAATGAAATGTTGTGTACATTGTACAGATTCATATATAATATAAATACTGAAGCTGTATGATGTATATTTTCGAGCTGTGGTCGTCTGTTCTAAAGAGCTATATCTCAAAAAAAGCCACAGATATTTGTATATATAATATGTTTGCACATGGGCAACTTTGTTACAAACTGCAAAATTAAGCATTTTATTGTCTACTACTACTACTGCAAAAAAAAGATCAACTATGTGGTTACAATCCCAGTCAGAGGGTTAAGTTAATGAGAATCTAAAAATTTACATTTATCAGGAGAGATTTTTTTTCCTGTTTTGGGACTGAAATCCTGGTTAAAAACAATGAATTGGTTGTTATGTCTCTGTCAGTGCTTTATACACTCGGGGAAAAGCTTCCAACGATTTAAAGTTATCATGTAAACAAACCACCAGCCAGACTACAGCTGCACAGATGTTACATATTACACCACCACCACCACCGTCTGTAGGCAGCATTAAAGCACCACACACATGCATCAGATCCTCAGCACAAGACTGTTAACTAGTCTAGTTATAAAACTGTGACTGGAGATACTTAAGCTACTTGTTAGTCCGCTAACGTTAGCAGCAGCTTGAAAGATCAGGTAAACATGTCTAGAATTTCCTACGTGCAGTGAAGTTTTTCCCTCACTCATCTGTGGGTTTGTAACTAATAATTGCTTATCCTGGCGCGTTACTTGGAAACGGGCACGCTTAAGTGGTAACACATGAAAAGACGGGGCAAAAAAATAAAAACAACACAACCTGAGTATGAACATGGAGAGAAGGCACACATACCTCAACCTTAGGCATGCAGATGGGAAGGAAACGAGACAAAAGCAAGAGAAAAAACATGGAGGGCAATGAGAAGCAGAAAGTATAAAGTGTGACGCTGCTCAAAGAGGAGAAAAAAACAAAACCGACATATCTAAACAGCGCTGGCAAATAGCCACAATGTTATAAACAAGATGGAAATATAAGCCGATACGAAACGGACAACAGAGAACATGAGCTTAAAGGGAAATACCAACTTATTTATTACAAGTCCTATGCTTCAATTTAGTGGTAAATTATTATAGAGTGTGAGGTTATTGTGGCCCAGGAACAAGAGCAGTGAGACGTCGAATTTAGTGGTATTTCCCTTTATGCCGCTGAGACCAACACACTCACCTGGTTGAAGTCCTTCTGTCTCAGGTACGTGATGGCTTTGTTGATCTCCAGATCGTTGGCGAGCTCAACGTACTGAGAGCTCTTCACCATGTCTACACACCTTGAAAAGAACCACAGCCACACACGAATAGTCCATTAAACTGATAGTAAATGTGATCATTTAAACTGTTAATAAATAAATAAAAGAAAGTACAACGGTAACAAACCAGTCAAATCCAGTAGCGAAAGACGTCTCTATGGCCGGAGCGATGAGCTTGGCTGCGGTCATGATGTATTTCTCAGCCAGGACTTTTCTATCAAACACAAAACACGATTAAGGGAAAATTAAAGGCTCCATAAACTTATACTGAATCAACAGCGAGAGTCGCAATGAAAAAAACGTTTGAAAAGGCCCCGACAATGATTGCGTTTGTGTTGCAATGACATGTTCTCACAGGTCTCTCTCCATCTGGTGAAGCTGGTCGTTCTTAATGGCCTCAATGACCATGTTTGAGCCGGGGTCGTCCTGAAAGAGTTAAGAGACACAGGAGGTTATTCTGGGGCAGCACTCGTGTTTGTAAACAGTAGTACTCTGTGTATAATTTGCAATAATGTTTAATGTAATCTAATACAGGCACTGTGACATGTGCCATGTGTAACACATTCGTATTAAATTACAAGTAAATAATAAATAACAGCTTTAAATGTATGAGCATTACTCATGTGGAGAATGCGTCACACGTCCAGTGGAGGGAGTTCTCATGGAAAAATGGAAAAATCTGATTTATTATTTTATTTCACCCAAGGTCAAGAGCAAACGACTAAAAACCAAATACGGCCTGTTGGAGAGGATGTGGAGTAATGAACGCAGATCACTCACATGTTCTTTGGAAACGGGATAAAATAATGGAATTCTAGAGAATGTTACATGATTCACTACTGGAAATACTTGGTGATAAGATCCCTGTGTCTGGTACAGTATCTATGCAACATTCATGAGGAAAATACAGAATCAAAGGACAGATATTTGATAAAGATATTACTAATAGCTGGTAAAAAAAATAAAAAATAAAAAAAGTTATTACTAGGAAATACACAGGATCAATGGACACAGATTGTAGAAGATATTTACGCAGTAGAAAAGATGACACATCATCTATGATTAAAGGAACCACAACTCAAAGAAAAATTGATGAAATGCACAATATTTAAGACTGAACAGCGACAGAGACCAGAGAAACACTGAGAGATCGTCAAAGCTCTAACTCCCACATGTTTATTTGTTCTTGTATCTACCTGTTTTTACATAAGATCAGTTCTGTCACAGCAAGAAGTTTGAAGCTATCGGCTAGAAACTGTGGCCTTTCTGCATGATATGTTCTCTGTGTGTCTGCATGTTTTCTACAGGTTCTTCCTCTCATGTTACACAACATGCATATCAGGTGATGAGGTGATTCTAAACTTGTGTGAATGGTTGTTTATCTCTCTGCGTTAGCCCCGCAATGAACTAGCAACCTGTGCAGCCAACATGTTTAGATCTGAAACTGAGATTGTACAGACTGACATTTTGCAAATTTAAAAAAAAAATGTAAATCTATCCATCCTGGAGGTTTAATCATTCCTCGTCCTCTTCTTGAGGTTTTCTTCTCTTCCCTGTTAAAGTATTTTTGGGATTTATTTCCACAGCACAGAGGGTGTTGTAATGTGCTTTGAAGAATGTTGCGAAGCCCTTTGAGGCAATTTTTCATGTGTGATACCGGGCTGTAAAAACAAAAAACTTATTTTTCCTTGTCCTTGTTTTTAATTTAAAAGCTCTCAAAAGCCCTCAAGCTCTGAAATAAGGAATATTTTCACGTAAACCTGCCAATTGTAGAACACGGCTGGAACAGCAAAATCAATTTATCTCGTTAACGCCCTGACAGTGATGGAAGATGAAAATAATAATAATAATAATAATATAGAAATGACCAGAGAAAGACAAAGCAGTGCTAACTCTGCACTAAATGCTTTAAGACATGTGTTCATGAGTGTACATGCTCCACTGTAACTCACATTAGACGGGATGTATTTGTCTTCGTCATCGATCCCCAGAGGAACGGCGATGAGCTTCTGAAAAGCCTTCTTCATCCTCTCCCTGTCTCCGATGGCGTAGTAGCACAGGATGAGGTTGAAGCCCGTCTTGACGTTGGGACTCTCGCTCATGATGTGCTCGAAGGACGTTATGGCGTCCGAGTACTGCCCCATGCGCACGAACACCACGCCGATGTTCTGCATGATCTTGATCCTCATTTCCTTGTGGGCGTTGGAGATCTGATCCAGAGCCATGCGGTAGAACTTGATGGCTTTAGGGTAATTCTTCTGCTTGAAGTAGATGTTGGCCATGTTGACTTTCAGACGGCCTGGAGGGACGGAACAGGTGGTTTGAGAGAAACAACACAAGCGATACAACAAATATTTCCTGAGCGCTATAACAAGAGTTTGTGTTGATGTCAGTGAGCAGGAGATACTTCATTGCTTTGGTGGTGAAACAGCTTTATTGCAATAAAACATGCAGCAACTACAATTTCTTAAATAAACAGGTTTGCGTGGAATATAAATACATGGACACATAATGATGAAAAAGACCAAAACAGCCCAAATCCACTTGTCACAGGTGCAGGAATCCTCAACAGGATAGTTTTCTGTTTACTAATGTATGTACATATTTTTGTTAATCTCTCTTTTGCATGTTTTGATGCAGATAATGATCATTTGCACTTAAATGTAAGACCTGAACAAAGTATAGAAACATTTTAGTTTTTACTGCCATATTAAACACAGGATTAAAATCAAAGTCCCGTCTTCTCACGTATTCATGGTCTAAACACATCTGCAATAAGTCTGAGGCCTCACCTGCATTACTGAACATCTTGTTCTTCACAATGACCTGGTAGCTGTTCAGGGCCTCTGGGTACATTTCATTGTTCGCGTACTGGTTGGCGAGGTTGAGCAAAACCTGGTAATTGCAGAAACATTAAATGCAAAACAAAGCGGTTAAGTCCAGTGTATTTGAAGTCAAACATGTGCTTTGTAGTTGGCCAGACACTTCTTTACATTGTCTATCCTATAATATGAAAAGATATTATGAGACAAAATACAGCCCTATAAATGCCTCATAATCATTATGTTACAATGTCAATCTTACTCTAAAGTCTATAAATACAGAAGATCCAATTTGTTACAGCTATGGTCCAGGTGACATTATAAATTAAGGCTGTGGATTCATAAAGTAAGTGACAGTGTCACTAGAAATCAGAAATAAACCTCCAGCAGCTTTTTATTTAGTTTTACTGTTTTGTAATGAAGTACTGCAGGTATGTGCATCAGACCAAAGTTAACTCATTTTATCTTAAAACAACCACTGACATGTAGCAGGTTGACTCACAGAGTAGGTGAGGTCCAAATTGATGCTGTCTGCATTTCCAGACTGCTCCCTCTGTCTGACCAGCGCTCTCTCCTTCCTCCCGGCCTCTTTGGCTTTTTCAAGAGCCTGTAGAAACGAATCAGAGACATGACTCAGCAGTAGTGACCATCTAAACCTGCATAAAAAAACAACAATATAAGCTAGTAAAACATGTTATAATGGTGATGTATCAGTAAATACCAGTTAAATAGGCCAAATAAAGAAATAAATGAATGAAAACAGGATGGATGATCAAGTAAAGTTTAAATTTGTTAAATGAAGCTGTTTATAATGGTGCACTTGTTTCAGTACAGAGCTGATAGAATGAACAATTTGTTTCCAGACTCACTGGAAGCCTTCTCTTCAACTACAGACCACACTTATTATTATTAAATAATTTGTTAAAGAATGACAGAGTCTAACCAGCTGTAACGTTCCCATGCTCTGAGCCATGCAGCTCTCTTCTATCAGATCATTCACTTTCTTCTCCAGGATCTTGATCTTCTCCTCAGGCCTGAGAGACAATAAGAAAAAAACGATACAACGTGTGATACTGTTCCTTTCTCCACATGCAAACAGCAAATACAGGGAAAGTTTACATCTGTCCTAATTGTTGCTTATGCATTTTCTTTGGATAAAACCCTTTGACTAAATTCAGATTCGGTTCAACACTCAAACTACTGCTGAAGGGTAACTCACGTGTCCTCATTCTTTGCCTCAAGTGGAGGAGCAGGGCCTCTGGACTGGCCCAGAGGGTCAAAGGTCGAGCCTGAAAAAATGTGCACACTCAACACATATACAGCAAGAGTAAAATGAAAGTCAATAGTCTTTTTAAGATTGATTCATACTCACCGCGGGTCAGAGAGGAGGTGTAACCGGCTGCTCTGACTGCGGTCATCGGTCTGGCCGCCCCATCCTGTCACATTTGAAAATATCAAAAACAAGAAACATACACATGAAGTAACACAGTATAATAAAAAGTTACCCACATCCTCACATGCGGACAGGAATGGTCAGTCCTACTCACCTGCACAGCTCCTGTCATGGGCCTGCCCATTGAAGAGACCATGGGGATCCGAGACTTTATGAAACAAGTAAAAGATAGATGAGAATAATTTAACCGATCTGATAATTTAATTTCAACGTTCAGTGTGTAGGATTTAGTGAGATCAGTTCGGTATAAGTGGCATTAATATTCTTAATTATGTCTTCTACTGGTTTTCTCAAACATATTAACTGGGTTCTGCTTAAATTTTCCTTCTGTTAGGAGGGAGTTTTCTCTTGCCACTGTCTTGTGAGGGCTTGCACTAGGAGTGTCAAGCTCTGGTTCCTGTAAAGTGTTTAGAGACAAGTTTGATTGTTGCTCGCACTGTATAAACAAAACTTAATTAAACTTAAGTTGAACCTTTAGAAGGAGGGAGCAGGTTCAGATCTACAGAGCTCCACATGTGGCAGCAGCTCTTAGCACAAACCAACAATAGACACCACAAAGTCCTACACACTGGACCTTTCACTTGCAAATGCTAGACAAATAAAAATATATAGGGTGACTTACATCATAATCTTGGTTCTTGTATAAGTTGCTTCGTTATGTGTTGTTATTAATTGTGACATTTATTATTTAGCTTGCAATTTGTGCAACACAGCTGCAGATAGATAGATAGATAGATAGATAGATAGATAGATAGATAGATAGATAGATAGATAGATAGATAGATAGATGGTTGCAGCATTAATGTATAAACACAATATATTATATACATAAAATTCATTATACTTACACCAAAGGAAGTAGCTAAAGGCCGAGCTCCAATTGCAGTACCAGGGAATTTGGCAGTCATCTGGATAATCAAACACAAGACATTTTTATGCGCATTAAAAATAATAATAACACCACATCTCAGTTTCTCTCAAACACAAACTCACACACTATAGTTGCTACTTACAGGAGGTCTTCTTCCATGACTTGTCCTCACTGCTTGCTGGAAGCCCACATCATTCTCCAACTCCTACAATTTAAAATGCACTCTTTACATAAAAATTACTTTTTTTTTTTCATCGGACAAGCAATATGTGTGAAGCGTTGGTTGTATCAAAGTTAACTGTGGGATGGTGTTAGCTTCAGAGCTATCTGAATAGCATCTTCAAGAGGCTAACTCACCTCGGAGTCAAATGTCGGATTATAGTCGTTGTAACCCGAGTAAAGATCATCCTCCTCTCCAGCCAAATGCACATTTTCCATTGCTTCTTCTCCGGGGAAGTGTTTGTAATTAAATATCCGTCAAATAGGGAAAAGATGGGCACTAGTTCGAGATAACGGCAAAACTAGTTTGTTGTCGATTTAGGATTTAATCCCACAATTCAACGCGGCGTGGGCGGGACTATGTGCTTTTGAAACATCTGATTGGCTAATCGAGTGTCAATCATCCTATTCCGTTAATCTGATTGGTTTATTCTTTTTTCACTTGTTGCTAGGATACGCCTTAGTTTATAGTTCGACTCGCACATATTCGCTTCAGTTATTAGGTATTAAACCACTTATTTTTATATATATATACATATATATATTTATATTTTATATATATTTTTATATATATAACTTTACACATTTACAAACACAAAACAAACAAAAAAAGTGTTTTCATTCATTTCTCAATACAAAAATTCCATATAGTGTACGATTTTATTACATTAAGTGGTCATATTAAACCACATTCTTATAACGTAGTAATTAAAAACTTTAAATGTTTTTTGAGGGACTTTATTCTTCGAGAGAGGAATATTCTGTACCACCGATTTCCTTTCTACATCGCTACGGTTTTGGTCCTTTGGTCCTTCCGTGTTGCCGTAGCGTCCTGTCAGCGTGACTCTATGGGGAAGAGGGGGTGGGGGCTCGATAGTTTTGATAGAAATACCCCAAGTTCATACATAAGCTGTAAACACAACGACTAAAAATGAGCTCACCTGACATGAAGACCATCGCTGTGATCGGCAGGTGAGCAGGAAATTACGCTTTTACTGTTCTCAACCTTTCTGGCTCAAGCTGCTTTTGTTTAGCGTTAAAGTGACTGTAAGTTTAATTAAATCTGCATATACATTAAGTCTTGCAAAGTGTCATGCTTCGTGTTGCAGCATGTGCAATCTAAAGTGGATTATTGTGAATGCACGCTTTAGATTTCTTGCATGTTACACATTTTTTGGCCTCTGGTGTTTAGTTTTTGTGCAGCCTTTTCAGTGATTTGTTATTGTAATCCTGTGTCATATAGGCACGATTCAATACGATTATGGCACGATTAATTAAGAGGCATTAATCCGTTGCATGGTCGTTTGAGCCTGTTTTCCGTAGGTTTACATTTTAACCCGCTTCCTGCACCCTCATCGTTATTTCCATCCACTCAGCTGAAACTTGACAGTCCTCTGTAGTGACCTCTTTTAAACCTGAAAAGTAAACACTATACTTTGCATATTCCGTGTAGCAGAATGGACAGTGTAATGTGCAGAATATGCTGCAAGATTTTGCAATTTAGGTAAAAGCAACAGACGTGCAGTGCGCAACTATTGTTGTAAAACCTGGGTGCAGCAGCTTTGAACAATAAACACGCAGACTGTGAAAACTTTATTCCTTATTAAGTGTCATTTTATAGGACGCTACAAAGTCCGAATGACGGAAGAGATTCACTGTGTAGCTGGAAGAGATGTTTCTAGTGTTCTTCACGTGGACTTCACGATACGATACGTATCACGATACTGGAGTCAGGATATGATACATTATTGCGATGTTATGATATTGCGATATATATCGATATATATTGCGATATATATCGCAATATTCTACGTAGTTCACTGAGAAATTTAAAATGCAGCTTAAATTACACGTTGTATATATGTACATCAGATGGAAAAAAAAATAATTGAGAATTGATAAATTGAGTCAAAAAAACAATATTAATCCAAATGATCCTTTTCCAATTTTTTTTTGCATTTATACAGAAAAAGTGGTGATGGAGATATTTTTTTTTCCCACCCCTTGATTAATGTGTGTGTGATTCTTGTTTAAGTGGACTGATCGGCCGTTCCTGGGCCATGGTGTTTGTCAGTGGAGGCTACACCGTGAAGATCTTTGACAACCAACCAGGACAGTCTGCGAATGCCATCACAGAGATCAAGTGAGTCCTGCTGCACCATGTGATATAGTCCAATGTAGGCCAACATATTGCTTTCTTCTTTCTTGAGACAACTTCTGGTTTCTCATTGTGTTATTGTAGAGGTTCTTTCCATTGTTTGTGATGTAATGTTCTTCTGGGAAACCTGGGAGACTTTGATGCCCTCCACTGCCTGAAAACAGCAAAGCTGTGCTTCTTGTATCCTGGTTCTGTGTATTTACTGGATAAACTTCCATTGCTGATGATCACACGCTGTAGACATCGCTCATCAATGGCACCCTGATAAAAACCCCAATATTCCTTTTAAAAGTCACTGAGACTCTTCCAGTTTACGACGTTTGCTGCTTCTAATGCATCATCTTTGAGAACAAGATGTTTACTTGCAGACTAATACATCCCATCCATAATAATATAATGAGAATATCAGCACTATTCATTTGTATATCAGGCAGGTTCAGGTTACTTTATTTATACCCATTGGTAGATTTGTTTTACATTAAATTTGACCTAGTGCTATTTATAAATATACATTATTATTATCATTTTGCATTCAATATTAAGCTATTCCTTTACGAAAATATGTTAGATTCATGTTAATATGTATTTAAATACATTTAAATTTGTAGGGGGACCTATGCACTACCAGGTCAAAAGTTTTAGAACAGTTGGTCAGAGCTTCATCCTACAACAAGATAATGACCCAAAACTTTAGTCCAAGCTCTACCAGAACTACCTCAGGATAAAAACATGGAGTGGACCGTGGCCCAGTCTCTAGACTTTAACCCCATGGAGCTGGTTTGTGATGAAAATAAGTGGTCTATGCTTTAATTTCAGAGTAAAATGAGACATTAAACTGCTACATTTCAATAAATAAAAGAAAGAAATATTGGAGAGGTCTAAAACTCTTGACCGATATTGTATGTGGACGTCTATGCACTAATGAGTCACACAGACTGTGTCAAAAACATGACGATGACAGAGGAGACACATGTGAACGCAGCGTGATCAGTATTTTTTCCTACCCTACTTGCCCAGTCATCACTTGTTAAATATTACTGTGGAATGACAATGCTTTAGATGAGAAGTGCTGTGGCAAACACTGTCAGAAAATAAGGTTCCTTCTGTCCCTTTTTTAAGGCCTGGAACAAATCCAAATTATATATGAATATCTCATTAATTTAAGTTTAATTCCTCCTGCAGACAGAGCTCAGGTCAGTCATTAAGACTCTTGCTGCCTTGTTTCACTTCAAGTTGTACTAGTGCATTAACAAAATTTAACATCCATTAAAGAAGAACCTCCCTTAAGTTAAACCACCCACTTTTATTGCCTCTCCTGATATTACAATTAAAGTAGTATGTTAAAAAAAAAAAAAAAAAAAGTATTGTATTTTATTGTATGAACAGTAGAGGGTGTCATTGTATTGGTTGTTCAGTTTCCCTTTGTGTTATTTCTTGCTGAACAAGCTTAACTCTTCCCTGTATTCCTCTAAACCCTAGTTTTGTAATTTATTTTACATCAATTTATTTTGACAGATAAACTCATTATCTTCTTAATTAGCCGTTAAAATGCTGTATACCTTGGAAAATTGACAGCAGTTGTATTTTAACATCCCTGTCACCCAAATGTAACACATGAAAACAGCAAAACAGGCTCAAATGTAAATGTGAAGTATGTTTGACCAGCTATCATTGCTTAATATGTCATAATACATGGCTAAAGGAGAGGAATGTGTGATAATCAGTTGGATTCTCTGGGATTTATGACTGTACAGATGTTATCTCATGAATCTTTACATTCCTTGAAACCAATCTGTGCAGCTCATTTCATGAAATCTGGAGTATTGTTATTGTAGACTAGAGCTATGGTGTCTATGAGCTATGAGAACTAGCTGTAATACAGTTTATTTCATCTTTTTGACTAACTGAAGACAACATGGACCGTACAATTCGAACAGAATTTACATTTATAGTGCATAATTAGACTAATAAAATCCTGACTTGGCTTAATGAGCTGAAAAAAAAAAAGTTTTTATTAAATGTTATAGTGGTCAGCAAACGTCTGGCAAGAACCACAGCCTCCAAATCCAAAAGGCGTTTTAAAAAAAGGCCACTGGACTTGCAGAGTTTCCTATTTAAACCTCAACTTCCCACCAGTCTCTTAGAACTGAAGAAGCTACGCAGATGAAACGTCTTCTCAAAACTCTACAAGTCCAGTTGCCTTTTTTAAAACCCCTTTTGGATATAAACCATGACCCGGATGACTGAGAACCTTCACAGACCGACTGCAGCTGCCTTGATCCTGTGAGGTTATCATTATCTGTGTTTGCATGACGTCACGAGTCCAAATAAAATATGTGCTCCTCGCAAAACAGCTTAGAAATACAGACCTGTACCTCCCATCCTGGATAGACCCTAACGTAAACCAGCTTTCCACTAATAATACTCTTGGTTGGTTTCTTTAAATTGAAAAACCAACTCACCTAGAATATGATACTTAACTTATAATTTATCAAATTAACTCCAGAAATGGATTGAAATTACTAAAGAAATGGAAGAAGAGCAACATTTTCCTGTTGAATCAGGAGAAAACAAACAGTATTTACAGTATTTTCTCATTCTTATAATCTAGGCTTTGCTTCATTGTGACTGAAACATCTCACAAAACACACCTTAACCCCTGAGACCTGACATTTTGTTTGCTACGCATTTTTAATTTCTGCATTATTTGGGATTAGCAGGACCTAAAAAGTATAAAAACTAAGCATCATCTTTGAACAGGAAGTCGTTTTTGGAAAAAAATATTATGTCCTCATATGTGGACCCTGGGATTATTTCACTTAGTATCCTAATAAAGTCACCAATATGTAACAAAATATAAAACTTTTCATTCTCATGTCTGAACATTGCTGTGCAAAAGCAGAATTGCAAAGAACGAAGTCCCAACGTCCTCAATGGAGTTCTTGCTAATTAGCGAAGCTATAGCTCGTTACTATTGATATACTATTGTAATATTAAACTAGAAAAGTTAATAAGCTTAAATAAACAAGTTTCAGTCAGAAAATTTGATGCGTTTTTGAATTTTGTTCACTTTTATTACGTGATCGGCTGCAAAATTAATCCACTGAAATGTTTTTACACCAACTAGTGTCTAGTTATGAGGATAAAAGTTTAAATGAAGCAGAATAAGAAGCTGCCACAAACCTAAAATTTAACGTCCCCATATGAGGACGCAGAGTCTCAGGAGGTTAAACTCACTGTCTTTACACTATTTATTGTCTTTACACAAAACCTGTGACAAATTGCTGTCGACTAGTTAGTTTTATTTTTATTTATTTGCACCATAATAAAGATGAGACAATGACGTAGAAGAAGAAGAAACAAACACAGTTTGTTTATGAATACTTGTCACTGTTATTATTTTATTGTACTTTTTTATTAAAAGTTGTTATTCCTGCAAACTACATAACCTTCCTCTTTGTTCAGGCTACATTTGTAAATAAGAAACTGTACATAATTGCTTGTCTGGGTAAATAAAAGTTAAATACCTTCTATATTCTTATTAAATGAGCTGATTATGTTAGACCTAGTGTTTGTGTGAGAGTTAACTGCATCACCTCCTGCTCCGTGTCGGTTCAGGAAGCAGATGGAGGAGCTGGAAGGAGCTCGGATGCTGCGAGGGAAACTAACGGCCGCTCAGCAGATTCAGCTTCTCAGCAGCTACGACGACCTGGCTCAGGCACTAGAGGGCGCCTTCTTCGTCCAGGTGAAACCAGCTCATCACGCCAAACTCAAACAGGCCGACGTCACCGTGAACACGGCAAAGTACATACAGCCTAGAAACGATCAGCCACAACATTATGACCACTCACGGGAAGAAGTTAATTTACCGTCTTGTGACAGTTCGATGTTCTGAGTTCATCCTAAAAAATACATACAAGTGTATTATTCATCAGATACATTGATACAATGGATTTGCCATAACAGTCCCACTACTACAGCTGTAGGGTTATAACACATCTTAAAATGAATGGGAGGATACCTTGAATGTGTATTTGATTATTTCTAGGTTCAAGAAATACATTACATCTTTCCACTGAGAAACTTTTAGACCTGGCATTTTTCATTTTTAGCAACCTAATAAATAAATAAATAAATAAATAAAACATGAAGAACAGCACAAGGTGTCGACCTGGCCTCCAAATTCACTAGATCCCAAACTGATCAAGTATCTGTGGGATGATCCACAGTCCATTCTCTGTCATATTAATATTAGGAAGGTGGTCATAATGTTACGCCTGATCTGTGTATTTATCAGCAGCAAAAATAAAAATAAAATGGTTAGAGAAGTCTCAGTCTCAGTAGGTCCTGGCTCTTTTATGACACAGGTTATAAGAGAATTTATTGTGTTAGTCACAACAAACAGACAATAAGAAAAACAGGAAGGACTTCAACTGGGAGGATGTGAGTTATGTTTGTTATTTGTGGTGAAATTCATATCGTATCGTATGTTATCTTAGTTATCATAACTTATGTTATTTATCATATCTTATCTCACTTCTTATCATATTGTATCTTATCTTATTTGTCATATCTAGTCTTGTATCGTATCGTATCGTATCGTATTTTATCGTATCGTATCGTATCGTATCGTATCGTAACGTATCTTATCATGTTTTTGTATTTTACATGGTTATATGGCTTTAGTTGCATCATGCAGTGAAATTCACACCTGTAAGGACAGCTTGTGTCATGTAGCATTGCTTTGTCAAACTACAGGAAACAAAACCTAACAAACTTGTATGCAGAAGGAATTTCTCGAGACACTGTCATGTGTCACGAACACTTTTAGGAGTTGCCCCTCTGTCTTAACAAAAGGTTCAGGGGAGGTTGTTGTGACAAGTTCTAGTCCCACCTATGAAAGAAATACATGACAATTTAATACCAAATCACTCACCTTGTCTTTGTTAGTCTAAGAAGACAAACACTAAGTCAACTGTGGACATGCTGATGGTCTTTACTCTCTCACTGTCACTTAAAATAAAATCTAAAGTGGATTTTTTTAAAGGCAGGAAAGTGCCACCTTCAACTTGCTGATGATAAAACAATACAAAGAGATGGGTAGGGCGCAAAAAAAAAAAAATCAATACTCTGTACTATCTATACTGCTGAGTTCACTCTAACAAAGATTAACTGTTGTGTACATTTCTCTTTAAGTTTCACTCTGCTATTGATCGGGGGGTTTCTACAGGAACTATAGTTAAATTAGCTGTAGATGAATAACTTGTACAGTGAATAATATGAATCCAACATCCAATATGAAGCCAACTAGCTGCTTGGTCTCAGAGACATATTATCAGACAGTAATTCAGACACCTCCCCTCACAATCCTACAGTAATCCATCAAATTTCATAAAAAATAATAATCAATAAAAGCTGTAGGAATGAATATAAAATAAACAGACCTTGTGTGACTTTCTACCTGGTAATGAGCTGAACATGCCTTCTCCTGCGCTCTGCTTGCTCAGCCTGTTATTGCAGTTCTACGCACAAACAACAGCATTTAGAGAATATTAACGCCATCGCTTTGGAAGAGTCATGCCTTTCCACAACTCACATGTACAAGAAACACACAACCTTGACTGGTTGAATCCAGTTTTAAAAACATGCAGTATACGGCCTTCGACATGTTTAAGGAAACAGAAAAATACCAACAAACCCTTTAATCTTTATTAAATTAGATGCTTTTTAATTGAATGATGATGTTGAGCTGAGAACCATCTCTTATAAAGTTCAAGGCACAAAACAATCAACATTCCTGCTGCATTCAGAGAATGTTCTCACCCAGAGTAACACGATGTGAACTAAGATGTTTAAGATTATAAAGATACTTTCTGAAGTCTGCGCATCACAGTTAAAGGAGTAAACTTGTAGAACAGACTCAGTGATGAGTTAAAGTCAAGTACTTCTGTCTCTGAATTCAAAAAGATGTTTAAACTTAATGCAGTTTAATTACATTTTCTTGCTTTTTGATGTTTTTGTTTTGGTGAGATGATTTTAAAAATGAAAAAAGTTGTAGGCATCATAAAAGCTTTTTGCTTCTGCCTACATCTTTTTTTTTTTTTGGTTCTTTCCATCTCTGCAACTAAAAGGAATGTTGCAGTTTGATGCCAACCGAGAATAAATACACTAAGTCTTTATTTGTGGCTGCGATGTTTCATTTCCCCTGTGATAATTCACTGATTGTGAAGTTCCCTGAAAGATAAATGACAAAGGAGCGTTTTGCAAAGTGTGAGCAGGGTCATTCTCTTCTGTTTGTTACAAAAGGCTTTGGTTAAAAATATTATTTATTCACTGTGTTGCAGAAAATAATTGCACATTTCTTGCAGTGACTTAACAATCCCATAATCTGTGTGTGTGTGTGTTTGTGTGTGTCCGTGCCTTTTCCAGGAGTGTATATTTGAGCAGCTGGAGGTCAAGCAGACCGTCTTCCAGGACATCGAGCGTCTTGTGGGAGAAGGCGTCATCCTGAGCAGCTCCACCTCCTGCCTGGTGCCGAGCAACGTCTTTTCTAAAGTGCAGAAGAGGAGTCGCTGCATCGTCTCCCATCCGGTCAGTGCTGGTGCAGAGCTCTGATATTAGCAGGTGGAGTTAAAGAGCGCCACCCTCTCCCCTTAAACTGGCTTTGTTATTAAAGATTCCCTTAATGAATGCAGATGTGCACCTCTTATGTTTGAAAAAATACTCAAGCATGGTTTCTGACATGATTTTATATTAATGTTTCTGATTTGTCTGTTTTATTTTGCTTATTCATGTCCGTCTACATCCCCAGTATAGCTCCTATTAATGAAGCATCATCTCTTCTTCTGTGTTTTTAAAATCATTCGTGGTAGAGCAGTGTCGCTGTAAACGTAAGAACTACCCCTTTGAAAATAGTTTTGTGTTGTAAGATTTATAAATCTTGTGGTATATCCAGAAAACAATTCAACAGGATCTTTTGGGGGGTTTCTTGCAGAGCTACATATGTCAAAGTAATTTCTTCCATTCATGTCTAGGTGGCTGCTACGAGTCTAAGTAACATCCACTTGAACGTCCATTATTTGAATAGATGCTTGAAATACAATGAAGTGACCATAACTAGGCTAAAGTAACAACCAGAAAACTCCAAAAAACTCATTCCTCAAAGTTAAACCTGTAAATAGAGAGTAAACTTCTGCCTTTGAACATCTTCCTAAGAGTTTTCCAAAGTGGCCTTCATTGGATCCAGGTGTATGATGCGTCCTGTGCTTTGCAGGTGAACCCACCTTACTACGTCAAACTGGTGGAGCTGGTTCCTCACCCAGAGACAGCAGCGGACGTCATGGACACCACCCACGCCCTGATGACCAAGGTGAAAAGCTGAGATTACACACCTGCTTGAAAACCAATCAGCCAGAAAAGTGACACTTAATGTAACATCTTTTCAAAGGAGGCTGGGAACAGTCTGATCTGGAGATGTGTCACGGTTGGCAGTTCGTTTCTACAGCGTTTGTGGTTTAGTTAAAATTAGTTGCACTCTGTTGTTGAAAGTGATGCTTCACGGCCACTTTCAACAACAGAGTCTCAGATCTGGAGTGGTAGTGTTTTATGCGCTGTCCCTTGTAAAGCTGGCTCATCAAGTGACAACGAATACTTCGAGGGATTACAGAACGTATTCCAGGCACGTCTTAGCACGTCATGCTAAATTTTTATCACGAGTCGAGATAAAGGGCGTCCTCCCAACTGCTACTAAAGTTCACAGTTATATAATTAAAAGTACAGCTTGATTCAGTTCTTCAGTGCTTTCTTTCAGGAGCTTTAGGAGGACTTTGTTTCTTTTCATACAGGTTGGTCAGGCACCTGTCCGTCTGAAAAAGGAGATTGACGGTTTTGCCCTCAACAGAGTCCAGGCGGCCATTATCGCCGAGTCATGGAGGCTGGTCCAGGTCAGTGTATGGATGGAGCTTTGTTATGGTTATTAGAGGTGGACCGATGTGGATTCTCTATGGCCGATACTGGCGATATGTACTGCCGATACCTGCTTTTTCTCCCTTTATCTGCATGATAAAAATAACAGTGATAACAATTACTAGTCTCAACTTAACCAAAAACATTTCTTGAACTCAAATAATATTTTAACGCTCTTATACATACAAAATAAACAGGTAAAAAGAGGTGGAGCACAAGGTTTTTCCACCTTCCAGCTGCACCACACACTCTGTTAGTGGGGGAGGAGCAATGTATGGGCTGCACGGGTGGTTATATCTCACACTATATCTTAGTCTGCAATTTCAATCAATCAATCAATCTTTATTTATCGAGTGCAAAGGATGCATCGAAAAGTGCTCTATATAAAAAGGATAAAACAACAGACCAAGAGAACACACACAGACATGAAAATTCTAAAAACACTGAGGAATTTAAGAGCAGTGAGGAAACGCGATCCCACACTCACCACCTTCAATAATAAAACTATTAACTATAATAAATAGAATTCAATAGTCTGCAATTTGACCTGTGACAATGTGGAAGCTGTATTTATATGACATTAACATCACATCAAGGTTTGAATTATCTCGTCAGGTAACAGTTAAAGCTAAAGTTTGGCCTTTTTGATTTTATCTGAAGATGCAGCTTTGAGGTTGTGATTAAAATGTTCAAATGAGCCACTAACTGTTCAACCCACCAGTCAGTCCGTCCACACATCGAATCATCCATCAATATGTATTAATCGTTATCAGGTAGTAATGCATGTTTTGTGTGTGTAGTGTTCCTAATCATTATTATTTAATTGCCGTGCTTTTCTTTTTAACGCTCGATTTCTAAAAGACAGACAAATATTATCTCTTGCATCTCCTCTGTGCATCTGACTGTCACATCATGGTGGAGGTTTAAATGATTATAATGGACTAAGCTCAGTGTTTGGCTCATTTCCACCTTCTACATGCGACTAGAAAGCCGCTGTTTTGCTCTGTGTTTACAGATAAGGTCCCATGATGGTCATAATGATGAATTGTCGTTAAGTGCTACTATAGCTATCTGGTGTCACTACAGCGTGGCTATGCTTTAGTCCTAGGTCCTCATACCACTAATGACTAAGAGTCTGTGTGTACATGTTTGTTTAAACCTTTGAACAAGAGCGTCTCAGTCTCTTTGTTTAGTGAGTGAGTGGCGCTACTGATGGCTGCTGTAATAGAGACAGAAGAGAGGAAGCCCCTTGTCAGCTCGCCTCTGCTATAATCTCCACGGTCTCCGTCCAAAAACGAACACAATGAGAGAAAATGAGCTTTAGCCCCTGATGACAGGCGCCATTAAGACGTCACTCAGGGGAGAAATGTTAGAACGATAATGAGGACGATGCACATAACAACAGCAGGGCCAGATCTACTAAAGGTTTGTGTGTATAAAAACTTGTGCAAACTCATCGTGTACAAAAAAAAACACACGTACAAACTGATTTACTAACAGCTCTCACTAAGGTTTGTGCAAAATGCTAGTGATGTGTGGATCGATGCTGAAATATCGATACTTCCGATACCAAGTCTTTATGCTCTAAAATTGTCAAATCAAAATTGGAGGTAATGTAGGAACTAAACTATTGAGTTGTGGCAACACAACAAACCTTGTGAAACACCTCAGGTTAAACCACAACACAGAATATGAGGCATTTATGATGATGAGGACAGAAGAGGTGAGAACAGGGTCAAAATTAAGATGCAAGGTTTCATTTTATAGTAGTTCTTAATAGTTAAACAGTGATTTATTTTAATTGGTCTTATTCATTTATTTTTTTAGTGTTTAAAACAGCATTTAAATGGTATAGCAAGTATAGTAACAGCTATATAGTAAATGAGGCCACTACCTCAATATAGTTCAGAGTTTACAATAAATAAATAAATTACTCTGGTGCCTGGTATTCTTTATGAAGAAAAGTTGAAATACTTTTGTTTTAAATTTACCAGACACACAAGGATGTATTTACACAAAGTATCGGTATCGTATCGGTATCACCGATACCGGCCTGAATCGGATCGGAAAGGAACCAGTGGTATCGTACATCACTACAAAATATCGCGTCGGTATCCACTTAGCACGTTTACCTCAATTAATATGCATATAACCTTAATTGCATATTCAGAAAATGCAAATACATTAAATTGGCAAAAAGTGATTTATCAAACCTGAAAGCAACTTTGCTCGTAGAAACTGTGTCTATATTTAACAGCCCTCGAAAGGACGTGCAAACGATTTGTCTTACGCGTAATTGCGCACATGTGGCTGCTGTTATTGTAGCACACATTCTTTTTTTATTCTGTAAATACCCAAACGGATCAGATGTATCCAATAAATAATTTGCGCTTCCCGTGGTTTACAGCGACTATTCCGTTGCGTGAGCCTCTTTTATTTATTCAGTCCGTCACTGCGCCGTGTCTTATAATTATATTCGGATGTTTTTTTGCTCTAACACCGTAATGTGTTTATTTGCCTTTGATGTAACGGCACCAAATGTCATTTTGCGCTTGCAGTCTTCACGGTGAACACCAATAGCGCATGAAAACCCCTCATTTATGTACAGCCATTTGCACCCGCTGTCATTTACGCAATCGGACACATTTCACAGCTGACTCTTACTATAACTGATGGAATCCTATATGAAAACCCCTTTTTTACCAGAATAAGAAAAGTTTTGCGTAATCATTGCTTTGCGCTGTTCTTACTGGTTTGAAGAGGAGTACAGATCATACTTCTGTATAATCTGGGAGCCCATGATATATCATCTGATGACTCATGAACCATGTGGACAACAGCTGATTTAAAGGGCTGATATCTGAGTAACAGACCACAGATATCTGGTCCAAGAATCCCTGTTCCATCCGTTGGTCACTTTCAGGATCCCTAAATGCAAGAATGAGTTGAGAGATGATTCAGAAGAATCTGTACTGGTTCTGCAAATTCCATAAACAGAGATGAGTGTGATGATGAATAAAACCTGATAAAACAAGACCCACATGATCCTAAGAAAAGAGCTTACCTACAGTTTTTGAATATAAAATTCTTAGGGAGAGATATGATCAGCTTAATATCATGCTTTTGGAGTTTTACACATCTGTATTTAATGCAGTAGAAGACATTTTTTGGTCGTAATATGCTGAAAGAGTTCAGTCTCAAATACTCCACTCCTATGAAACCAGCAGATTAAAGTGTGCGATACTGTACACATTTAAATAGAAATTCAGTTTTTAAAAATAACATTTTTAAAAAAAAGAACTGCAAGAGAGGGATGTAACGATTCGTTTTAACAACGATTCGATTCGATTCATGATTCGTGGTTGCCGATACGATTCAAGGACGATTTTAGTTCATTTAGAACGATACGATCCGAAAAGATTCACTGACTTGAAATCGATTCAGTAACTTTTTACCCAAAAATTAAACTAGTGTGACTGAAATAAATACCTACTCAGTGTTTCCTTTACATTCATTTAGGAGTGTCGGGCCGCCAACAGATAACTATCTTTCTCAGTATTTACTCTTTGGGGTTCTTGATTTACCGGTTACAGTCACTTTTTAAACTTCCTCAAATGTATCGATCCGCTGGACGGCGCTCGGTTTATTAATAATCAACGAAGAAGAAAAGTTATTCTGTCCCAGAAGTTTAACACCACATGTCCGTTTCTGTTTATTATCTCCTCTTTTGAGCGCTGACGTTCTCACTACACTGGTCTGTTGACAATATCACATGATGGTGGTGACCGACGCTGCACGTTAAATTATCCGAGTTTTCTTTTTGCTCAGGTCACCGTGTGACTCTGGTGGGACGAGGCTAGACGTGAAGGCGAATGTTAGCATTAGCATATACATTAATTTTGCAGTTGACATTAGCCGGAAGCTAACGTATATTTGTATAACGGTGTTTTCGGTATATAAAACTAATTTGTAAATTTCGTTTGTCCAGTTTTATAGTGTTTCTCAAGTAAATACTCTAAGCGGATCCTCTGACGCGCTTAAATCCATTTTCCTAGCATCGATACAATCGATTGAATACCTTTTAAATCGATATTAGATCGATGAATGTCTCCCGGAAGGCCAACTTGCCGAGCACAGATCGATGTAGTTGGATCGTAGGAAAATAAATCGATTCATCGATGTAGTGAATGAATCGTTACTGCGAGACTAAACCGCCATCACATCCGTCAGCGTGGTCACATTTTAAATACATGCTAAAAGATTTCAGCGAAACAAATTTGTCTCTACAAAACGATCCATCTCTTCGTTGGTTGGGATGTTTCCTGTAGTAAACGCACAGATGATTTGAATGTTGCTGAATAAAAGGAATGTGCACAGACCGTCAGAACAGGCCGATCCACTACACTAGAACTTTACTTTACAGACTTGTACGTCTCCGGCATCATGTGCATTCCCAGAGGCTGATTACCGAGTAAATGTCAAGTCAAGTAATGTCGAGGCGTCACACATACTAACCTGTGTGACTAATGCCTGTGTGACGTTTGTACGTTATGTTTGTAGGAGTAAATCACACATGAACTTAGACAGTTAATGATTTCTCTCTAGTTCTGTTAGTCACTTCTTTTAACACACATTAACACAAATACAACATATTTTAGCTTAATGTTAATTGCAAAATGATAATAATAATGTATATTTATAAATAGCACTAGTTTAATATAGAACACATATAAAGTTTGGGGGTCCCCTGCTCTACACTTTGAGGTAATGCTTAATTATTTCAGGTCTTTTGTTATTTGCAACTGTATTTTAACCTCAAAGTGGCCATATACTTTAACTTAATCAGTGACGTCTGCATTGTGTTTAGGTGGAGTTTAATCGATCATTTCATGTTTGGAGACATTTTTTTTTCTTTTACTTTTATTTCTTCTGGGCAAGTGAAACAAAACGGCTTTTCTCTGATAGTAGGACTCACACAGACCCTGTTTTTATCAACGCTGCATGCGTCAGATTCTCTTTGTGAGTTTACGTGCAACAAGTGCTACATGATTTGTCACAGTTGAGACTTTTTTAAGAAGTCCTTGAGCAGCGCTGCATGCTTTTGTTTTCCGAGAGTAGCTCCTCAGTTCACCGCCACCGGTCATGTGAAGGCACTTGTTAGTTTAGTCACGCTTGAGCTTGAGAAAACGACGGCAGCAGCAGTGATATTTCCCCTCCCGAGAATCAAAGTGTACGGTCACACGTCAAGGAAACGCGTGAGAAGTGATCGCGGCATCCACCGTGTGATATTTGTCATTTCATACGAGGCCGTGAAAACTCAGACTCAACTGCCTGCACGCTGTTCTTCATTAGTGCGTGGATCACTACCCTGTCAGGCTTCTTCTGGGGGAAGGAGGGGGTGGATGAACCCTGAGGGCACCCTTTGGTCCTGGATGACAGAAATACCACATCACTGTTAAAGAGGGAGCTCCAGCTGATTGTGTCTCAGTAGAACCTGTTCTATGTGTGTGTGTGTTGAAGCGGATCAACATAATAATTAGCTTTAATCTGGGTCTGTGGGTCTGTCAAGAGCCGGTGTGAAATGTGACCACAGATGTGTCAGACGAAGACACACTTTTAAATATTTGCTGCCAGAAGCAAACAGAACGAGAATCACTGCTTCTGTCAGTCAACACAAATCTGCTTCACATCTCTATATGTCGTAGTGTTGAGCAAACCAACACCGAGGACTGAATTCATTTTAATTAAATACCATTAATGTGCTGCAAAAACTGCAAAAATATTCTTATGTTCAATCAAATCATCTTGTATTAAAATAAAAAAACACTGCCAAAGGGTTAAGCTTTTGTTAATTGACAAAAAATTCTTAAAATAAGCACAAAGTTCTTGTCTCTGAACAAAGCATAAAATGTATTTCTTTGATACAAGGGTTTTTCTTTCTTGAAATTCCTTTTTTTGTAGTGTAGTCTTTTGTTCTGTTGACGTGTTGCTACTTAGATCCATTTGGAACAATTATTCAAATTTCATTTTTTTTAAAGAATAATCAACAATAGGTTTTGTTTCTGAAGCTGAGGAAAGAGCAAAAATATCTTCAAAACATTTAAAAAAAAATCAAAATCACTCTAAAACACCTGTTTTTTCTCAAATATCTTGTGTCTACGAGTCATTTGAATGTTGATCAAATGAGCCATAGATGTGCACCTTCTCATCGTCATCATCATCATCATCTTCATCATCATCAACAACAACAACAACAATAAATAAAGAAAGGAAGAAATTGAACCCTGGGAATTGAAACAATTGGCTTTGTGACAACGAGCATCTGCAGCTCTTATAGGATGAAACGTGAAATAAAAAGACGGTTTAGTTTTTCCATTTAAAATCCTCGGTTAGTGTGTTAACATAGTTCCACCTTTACTTTGATATTTACATGAACATCATCCTTATGTTAAAATACTGTTTTTAGATTCCATATACATAGATTTCTATAGTTTGTTTGTTTTCCTTGTAAGAAAGAAAAATCCTGTCAAACAGGAATTATTCTCTCTTTTTTTTTTTTTTTTACAGCTGATCAACAGGTAGATCCTGAAACTGGTCCATCTCAGCCTTGAGGCTCTAATCTATGATGTAGCTCAGTTTTAATACGTCCCCTAAGACTTTTTTTTATGACAAACAGGGGGTTTCTATTCTATTTTTATCTCCCCCTTGGAGATAGAGATAAGCTGTGAATCTCTATTGCTGCTTGAGCCGAGGGCAGGTGAACTAGATGAACTGGTCGACCGGGACCTCGACACAAGTCTTCAGACAGGAGCTGGTGTGATACTCACAATACTCACAATAGTCTGGATATCGGCTCTATCTTAAGACAAGTGTGACTACTTATCATGACATTGGACTTTAGAAGAGAGCAGTTATTCTCCATATGCTAATAACCAGGGCTTCACATTATTTGTTTTTTGTTCACCAACCACTGGGTCTAGTTGTTTTCCGAAGTTTCTAGTCACTCAGGATTTTCTCCAGCCGCACTGTTTTTTGTCCATTAGTTGTCCCTGTCTAATACAGGTGTACACACATATCAAGAAATGTTTAACACTGCATTATTCACCTCACAATGACTACCACTGTATACACAAAATCTAAAAATCAAGGCTAAAACAAAGTTGAATTAAAGACATTTCATCGCTCCTTCAGCTCTAAATATCTGGTGGGGAGTTTGGGGTTTTATTTGTACATCTGTTGGTCGTGCAAACCATAAACTACCAAGACTTAGGTCTGTTAATGACCCAATACTCGTGTTTTTCCATAATTTTAGTGGCTTTTGAACATCCCATTAATTAATTCTCTGCAGAAACTCAACTAGAGAATTGGGGTTAAATCTTTGGGGCTTTGATGTGAAGCCGTTTTTTTACACTTAGGGATAAGATTTACGTGCGCAATCTAGAAAATTGCTTGTGGGCTGGAAGTGCGGTTTGCAGGTGATTCACTAAGACTGATTGTGTAAATCACAGCGGGTGCAAACGACCGCATGTAAATGAGGGTGCACTACTGATGTTCACCGCTGAGGCTTTGGTGCCAGCAAATAAACAAATTACGGAGTTAGAGCAAAAAAACATCCGAATATAATTATAAGACACGGCGCAGTGACGGACTGAATAAATAAAAGAGGCTGACGCAACGGAATAGTCGCTGTAAACCACGGGAAGCGCAAATTATTTATTGGATACATCTGATCAGTTTGGATATTTACAGAATAAAAAAAAAAAAGAATGTGTTTCATGGGGAAACGTTTAGTTTCCAAATGAAGATGCGTAAAAAATCCTCCTCGCTACAATAACAACAGGCATGTGTGCGCAATTACGCATGAGACGTGTTAAATGTAGACACAGTTTCTATGAGCAAAGTTGCTTTCAGGTTTGATAAATGTATGTATGCATGTGCTAATATATGTGCAAACAAAATTGCGCGTAAATGTTGCATATTCATCGAGGTAAACGTGCTAACTGGTTGCCGACGCGCTATTTTGCACCTTTGAAAGATGCAACCCTACGTGCGCGCTGTTAGTAAATTAGTTTGCACAATAAGTTTGCACACGTTTCTGTACACGCAAACCTTCAGTAGAACCTGCCCTCAGTTCTACCAGTGACTCTCAGACATTCACTGGATGCAGCTTATCAGATGTGAGGATTTTCACCTTTTTCACAGTTTTAGATTATTATTTCAAATGGTAATTGTTATATATTTGGTAAACTTTGGTCACTCAAAACAACAAGTTTAATAATTATGCTGCTATGGACTCATTTTGAGTATTTTTCACATTTGAGGCGCATAATTAACACAAATGTAGACTGTGAGGTTTAAATGACAGATGTGAAGGCTGATTGGTGCATACGACCATGTTTAACATCTAATCGTAGCTACGGCACGATCTGCCAACGTGTTGCCTGATATAAAGTATTAAACCGTAGAACCAGCGTGTCCTGATCCGCGGCCTCGTGGTCCGGGACGCCTCCTTCACCCTTTCAAACACAGGCAGAGAAACGGTCCTTGAGCCGAGGCCAGCGCTGGAAAGCAGAGCGGCTGAGAAAGCAGCTTACAGCCCCCAGTGATTACAGTGGAGAAAAGACCCCACCCACCACCCCGGCTTTGCTCAGATAACAGGCTCGTTGTTGGACGCTGGGACCCAAACAAAGACGACCCTGTCCCTCTCCTCTTGCTCACCCTGCTCCCTGTGTCTGTACCTGAGCTTTGATTTCCTGCACAGTCCACAGCCAACGGGTATCTCTGAACCAAAGACACGGGACCCGCTCTCCTTCCGTCCATCCCTCCGTCCTCTGATGCCGTCTGTCCTCCCTGCACATAATGTGGGGACACAGAATTGGCCGATTAAAGGGAACTTTATATGTCTAATGGGATCAATGGGAATTGGCTCGGTACGAAAAGTCGTGACTTTGTTGAACTTCCAGCAAAAAAATAAAAAATCCTCTGACTTAAATCGCTGCTAAACACTAATTAGATTAACATCCAAGGAAATGAGTTTGTGACTGTGTTTTGTTTTTTCTGTGTTACTCCATCAGGACGGCATTATCTCAGTGAGAGACATCGACCTGGTGATGTCAGAGGGACTAGGAATGCGTTACGCCTTCATAGGTCCCATGGAAACAATGCACCTCAATGCACCTGAAGGTAATCCTCCCTGTTTTGGACTCACACGGCGTCACCTCCCAGCATACCTTTTAACACTCTTCTTTTAAACAGTCTCCACTTTATCTGAGAAACAAAGGGAGCGAGATGCAACAGTAGTGTTGGGATGGAACACGTAGACATGGTTAAAGAGCTCAGTGCATCGTGAGACACTCCCAGTTCCATCAATACTGCTGCGTGATGTGACCAAAAACGTATATTACGTTTTTTTTGTTCATGCATAATCACATATTCACAACAGAGAGGATTTAATGCAGGAGACTGACTAAAGATGGAATATTTTACTGTGACGATGAGTAAATATTGTATAATAATCGCACACTAGAAGTAAAACAGGTTTGAATGGACCTGTTTTAACACTGACTGCTGCTGGGACAACATTTATTCATATTAAACTGCTATGTCTGTAATGTCAATAGCAGTGTGATCATATACCGTAATAATTGTAGTCTGCGTGCAACATTTTTTTTTGCCTCGTTCATTTAAAGCTGAAATTGGTTTTGGGGACAGTTTTAGCCGGGGGACAGGTCAAACCGATGGACAAACGACCGATGTTGCGCCTTTTATGTTCTGCTGCTTCATTTTTTGGACCTTTCCATCTTCACCACTCGTCACAGTGACGCAGTCGCACCGTGTGTGTTTAGAAAATGGTCTGGTCTGAAACAGCGTCTCATGGCCGATATATTTAAAATTCATATCACAATGGAAAAATATACCGGTATTCGGTATGAACCACTACAGCACCCAGCCCCACCATCAATTATTTAAATGTAAAGTGTTACTTAAAAACGAGAATATACTGTAAACACTTGTAAATGTGCAGTATGTTCACACCTACAGCTATAATTTCATGAATTTTATATATGGGACGTGTTCCAACTGACACAAAGAGAAAATACCATAATGGATGGACTAACTACCACCCTGAATTAATCCACTGACTATTTGATTGACCCCGTGGATCTTTGCTGGAACATAATGAATTCGAACACTGCAATGTTGTGGCCTTTTGCAACTTCCTGGCTATAACCTGTTCAAATGGTGCGTTCCATTCGTACTCAGAAGTCGGAATTTAGGAGTTCTGAGTTGGAACTGGAACGTCCGCCCAAAGTCGGATTTCCTACTCAGAAAGATGAGTTACCAAGATGGCTGCCCCGTGTGTAAACAGTATTTAGAAGCTCTTTTTGTTGCATTAAATCAGTCGTAAAGACAGAATTTTCCCACATATACACGTTGAAAAGCTGTTACGGTGTAATTTAAGTTTTTCATGTGTTATATGAGAACTACGAGCCCCATGTCGTGCTAACAACGGCTAAAGACAACAACCTGGTAAAACCAAAACAGAGCCAAGCACAATCGTGGCAAAGTGGGATCAACAGTGGATTTTTCTTCTACGTTAAAGTTAAACAATTAAAACTTTTTCTTGTGGATTTAATCACTATAAATAATTCCAGTAAAAAACTCATGAGTTGGTTCAAATGATCTGTTCCACAGAACTTAAATAGCATGAATTTTTTTTTAACAAACTTTAATTTCACTCTACACTCAAAACGTGTAAATATCGAACACACCAAGTTTCCACCAGGTCATATTAAGACGAGCCGAGAGCTTTCATGGACACGGTCGTCTAGTTTTCCGACTTCTGTAACTCGAACGCCGATAACTCAGGTGTGGCGTCATTCCCAGTGCCGATTTCCGCCCTTCGAGGTAAATGTAACGCACCAAAATACTTTTGGTAAACTCAGCAAACCTTGTTTCCACCTGTTTCTTCGACGTGTAACACACCCACTTCACACCCCATTAGTCAGAGTTCAGTTATAAGGCCATTACTTCCATTGCAATCCACAATTGCACAAGAGGTGACATAATGCGTTTAATCGTTGCGTTGCTGTCCTGCCCTCTGGGTGCAGGTGCAGCGCCCTCCGGCACAAAAGAACTCGCTTTCGGATTAGCCTCTTAGCTAAATGTTTTGATTCCACGTTGACACCTGCCTGTCTCATGCATCCGCAACTGGCGTGTGAGATTATGTAAGATTATGTAATTTCTCAGTTCGGACTGTTGGGTACCATTGTGGTTTAACTGTGTCTTATTTTATTCTTTGGGGGGTGGGTGGTTGGGAGCAAAATGAAAAGTCGACTACAAAAGAAGAAAGCTACTATTAATCATCGGTTTTATAAAAATGGCATCAATAACAGTCTAAAATGTGAGCATGCAAACACAAAGGTGGTAGTGAAAAAGAAGACTTTCAACAGGAAGAAGGATGAGACAACTTCATACATGCATCTGGATAAAAACAACATTTGAAGTGCTCATTGTTTTGTATAAAAGCTGTTGCTGTTATAAGAATAAAAAAGAGCAAAGGAGCAAAAAACTTATGTTGTTGGAGACAGTAGCAGCTTTAAGTGTTTAATTATTTTATATTGTATGAATTAGGAGTGGGAAAAAATATCGTTACGGCAATAAATCGCAACTTTTTGTTCCGTTATAATATTATTTTTGAATGTATTAATATCGATTTAAAGTCATGTTTTGGGCCGATCGTTAGCGACTTCCTCCCCTCCACCACCACTTTTTCCGTACAAGTTTTTGGCTCAATTTGTCCGATGAATTATCACTGATGTCATCTGACGTACATATATACAACGTGTATTTTAAACTGCATTTAAAATGTCGTAGAATATTGCAATATATCGCAATAATATATCGTATCATGACTCAAGTATCGCGATACGTATCGTGAAGTCCTTGCCAGTACCCACCCCTAATATACGGTGTTGTTTTATTAATATAATTTGATGATGATGAACTAAACATGGCTCTTTGATGACTAAAACGTGACGAGACGTGTGTGAGTTTTCGTTGATGAGACGAAAATTGGGAGTAAATGTTAGCGGATGGTCTGTCAGACGGTAAAAATGGGTTAAGATTAACTGTTGTTTTATGAATAACAGCGCTTGATACAAACTGTCAACCAAATTTCAATACTTACTGATTTAAATTAATTTATTAGAAGACTAATATTTTATTTATTTTTAACTAAAACTGACGAAAACCCTTTTGAGTTTTCGTCGACTAAAGCTATGACACAGGGAAATGACTAAACTGTGACTAATACTGAAAGACCAAATCCACAACGGCTGCCAAAAACAACACTGCTAGTTTGAATATAACTGGTATTAAAACCCGTCCACTTTCCACCCTACAAAAAAAGTTCAGCTGCTCACAAACTGTTAATGAGGCGAGAAATCTCCCTCTTTTATGACTCATAAAAGTGACGGACCGTTGGAGTCGTCAGTCAATCAACGCGACGCTCGCGTTTCTCAGCTCATCACACACACATGTGCAGCTCCATGCGGTGGCATTCCTGTGTGTGTGTGTCAGAAAGTGAAACCTCGGGGAGATGGAGAATATCAAAGGAGAGTGTGAAACCCAGACAGTAACCCTGACTGTGTGTACACACACACACACATACACATAGAAAGTACACTCTGGCCGAACAAAGCTCCCCTTTGATGGGAAGCGATGAATGCACTCCCTCACACCAGTAATCCAAACCTCGCAGAGCCCACGTCGCGGCCTTCGCTCCAGATGCCAACTCTACCTGTAGTTACAGTACTGAACCTTTTACCTGATGTTGTTGTTTTATCTGCTCAGGAAGCAGAGGCATGATCATGTTCTCCAACTATCGCCGAGACCTACTCCGGGTCCTTAAACCGTTCCCATCAGATACCAGAGCACTCAGGCTCTCTGTCTCTTTTTCTGCTCCACCTCAGTGACTTTCTAAAGCATGAACCTGTAAAGGAATAATGCACTAAAAAAAAAACCCTTAGAGGAAACTCTGCACCTTCATGTTATCAGCTTTAGACTCAGAACAGCTACAATGTATCAAAGGGGAAAAAGGATATAATTCGATTTTTATATTTTATGATACATACGAAAACAAGGATAATAAAGAACTCATGAGGTATATGAGCCTATGTAGGGTCATATGAGGTATATGAGGTCTTCAACAGGGGGTTCGCAGCCTCTAGAGGGTCGGTGATTATGGTTGGTTGATTAGACATTTTTCTATATATATTGTTGTTTTGTGAACAACAATAATTGATCAATTGTAATATTGATATTGATGATATTTGCTAATTGCCAATAGATCTAATTTACACATACATGTCATAAAATACCTGCAGTAAAAGCCAATAATGGAAACAAACAGCTCAGGTTTTGTACATTATTTGTTATAAATAATATAATGGTTATTAAAATATATTCAGAAACAGCCTGTGAATACTGCATTAAATAAATCACCACATATTTATCTAGAACGTAGGTCGTCAACAGGGGGAGATGCTGCAGGGGCAGTATTTGTTATATATATATTTATTTTTAATTTTCCCCCACAATAGATTTGTTTCTGTTTACAGCATGTAAAAATCCAGCTTTGTTGAAGAGCAGTCGCATCTGAGATTAACAGAAATAATGTTGGTGGAGGTAGATTCCTCTTTTTTTACTTTATGTCTCGGTAAAATACCTGAAACATTCCTACACGAGGATAAATATTTACTGAAGATGCTTTTGGAAAGTGGTAGAAAAGCTAGAACCCGAAAATGGTTGTGAATCGACCCAACAAACTTAGACCAAGAGATTGTAAAAGAAATCTATAATATGTAGAGACACATCTATGTTTTAAGACTTTAAAACATTGGAGAAATGTACTAAACGCTGGTTAAAAATGAAAAATATACTGAATAATATGAATGATTTTACCACGATGCATGTATAAAACACACTGTACCCACATAATAACCTCATGTTCTTTGTTTTTTGACATTCAAAACAAAAAGAACAGCTACAACAGATTCAAATGGTGACGACTAAAAAATATCAAAACACTACGTACGTCTCCAGTTATCAGCTGACTATGCAAAAACTGTTGCTTTAGAAGAAAGTAGCTAAATGTTAACGTGTTGAGAAGATGCGGAGCCAGGGAGTGAACAGCAGATAAGTGGGTCAAAAGTCTCTGTGCAAACTGAGCTGTAAATTAAAACTGTTAGATCTGAGCTAATTAAAGCTGCTCAACAAGAAAGACGTCGAGTCTCCCTTTAAATGCTTCAGGTTGCACAGCCACATAGTTGGACCAAGTTAAACAAGATCATTGCTCATGTTTCAACACTAATCACAAGTGATTTTGTTCCCCCTGAGCAAACTGGTGTCGAGTCAAAGATGGAACCTGGAACGGTGAATTTATGACTTGTTTTTGGCTGCAACAACCAGACACATCAGGAACTTTACAGACGGTGGTTTGATGCTTAGTCTTAGACATTTCAGCCCGTTTCTTGTCAGGTAATTGAAATGTTGAAAACAGCGACTCTTAACTAATTTTGTAGCGTAATGATAATAATATAATTCATATCACGCTACCACATGTGGCCTCATTGACTTCTATCTGATTCTGATTCACATTTATTAACCTGCTACAGAAGCAATACTGTTCTTAAAATGTAGAGAATCTGAAATCAGCTGTAGTTTTCATTGTGTTCCAGGTATAAACTCTGACCTTTATATAAAGGAAATCTGTCGGAATGACAGGTCAACTAAGATCCCATGAAGAAACAAGTAGCTTGGTATGAATTATATTATGATCATTACACTAGAAAATTAGCTGCTAGCAAGATTTTAAATGATCTGACAAGACATGAGCCAAAATTCAGATGTTGTCCAGACTTTTGTCTCATTGATCCTGGTTTAGCTTCTCTAACCACATCCGCCTCCTTTCCTCTGATAACTTTTAGCGTCGTTCTCCCTGATTTGTAATAACTTTTTCATGGTCTATAAAATTCCAAATCTTTTATTCAGCCTACCCAAAAAAATATGGCAATAATTCACCATTTTCCTCCATCTGCTTCAGTCTGTGCTTCTTTCTTTACTTTGTCGACTTCCTGATTTATGCCGCGCTGATGACGCGCTATGAGAACTCTCTGTATAATCTGGAAATCTCCAGGTCTGAAAGATCAAGCTCCAAAGACTTTAGATCCTCGAGTGGCCACTTGAGACTGGCTCCAAAAACACAAAACAAATAAACAAAAGACCTTTGGGTTAAAATGTCCAACTTAAATCAGCAGAAATCGACAAGTTTTGTTCTCTACAGCTTTTCTCTCCATTCATGTTTCTACTAAAACTCATCTATTTAAATTATATGCAGCCCTCACAGGTTTTTATTCCTCTGACTCACCTCTTCAAACCTTTTCTGAATTAGCCGAGAACTGGACAAAGTCAGACGCTGACGAGAGCTGCTCAGCTTTTCTGTTAAAAGTCTTTGTTCTGTGTGAGGTTTCAGGCTCTGGAGATAATTGTGATTTTCATTGGTGCTATATAAATAAACCGGAATAAGATGAATTCTGTCACACATAACCCACATGGAACAGCGTCTCTGGGAGGAACAGTAGCTGAGCGGCGAAAGCAGCTGAAGGTGATTTATGCAATAACTTTGAGCGTTTTCGAGAGACGACACCGGAAACTGCGAAAGCATCCGGACAAATGTGTTATTACCGAGTTATCTGTTGGAGAGGGAACGTGTTCCTGAGCCGCTCCTACTTCCACATAACTTCATTTTGGTGTGACAGAGCTATTTTAAATGTGGCCCCTCTGACCTGCCTTAATTAAAGAGTTGGTGAGAAGAAGAAGTGGTTCGGACGTGTTTTTTTTTTTCCACAGACTTTTCAAAGCTTCAGACGTCCTCAGCTGCTCCGTCTCTTATCGCAGGAATGTCAACAAACCATAAGACCGACCCTCTTTATGATACGTTTTGATCAATCATTGTCATTTGTGTTGTAGTTTTTCCGTTTGTTTGAATACTGGAGGATGTTTAGATAAAGACGCCGCAGCTAAGACGCCTCCGTGGAGAGAGAACAGAGAAATTTATGATGCAGGGACTTTTAAATTTGGCTTTTATTCACCGTCACAGCGCGATACCTGAACCGTCTTTACATTAATTGAAGGAACCTCGTGGTGGGAGCAGTGGAGGAAGCCCTGAGTAATGTTTAACGGTTTGTTTGGGCAGCACATAAATCATTGATCGGGCAAAATGTGTGCAGCCTATATCACCAATGAATCATTAAAGATTAATAAATGAAGAAAAAAGCTCCAATTAATCGCAGCGATAGTTAAACTTAAAGCTAAATGAGGAGCTGCCAGTTATTTACGAGACGTTTAACATTGAACCGTGAGCAAGGACGAGTTCACATGTCAGAGTGACTGACGTCTTGTTTTTATGACCCTTAAACCGCAAAGTCTTATTAATGAAATACTCGGGGTTTTTGTTTGTTTGTTTTCGGTGGTTCTCTCAGAAACAGACTGAGGCGAGTCTGCAAATAATATGATGCAATAAGCGTCAACTACAGAAAACTGAATTAATTGTAGCTGCTCACATTTAATTTACTTAATCGCCTGCACGAAGTGGAAACACGTTCCGCTCTGTAGGATGAATTAAAGAACTATTTCATCTTTTTAATGGTGTTGAATATTTGTGAAAATGCATAATTACAATGATTTCCTCTGCATGAGGCTGCACGTGTACATTACTTCTACAAATACACAGACTACGGTGTTATGGGTTAACAAATATGGACCAATTCTGCCACAATAAGAAATAAATTAATTAATGAATCAATAAATACCTGCAGATATGTGACATAAATTAATACCTAAATATATTTATTTATTTATGCACACACTTCAAGCTTCCATTCACAGAAAACATTTGCCTTTGCATGTGGTATAAAAATGTTAGATTTAACCTGATGCAATGAGACAAACAACCATGTGAACCTTTCTGCACCATATCCGCTCAGATTCGCTGCAGTCATTTTTATCAAATGTTTCCTTCGGATGAAGCTCGTGAAGTCACGTAAACAAAAACAACAACAAAAAAAAGGCTAACGTGTAAGCTAACGATCAAGTAGCTCAATTAGAAAATGCAACGGTGATGAAACGATGAGGCTATTGGGAATATCAACCAATATCTCAGACAAACTGCAAAATTATCACATAAACCAATCAGCCACAACATTAAAACCACCATCTTGTAACAACTCTCCACAGACGACCCAAAGCGAACTACACGTAACTATCTGGAAAACGTTTTACGAAGCATATGTGAACCAGCTGCTGTAAGATTTGTGTTTCCTTCCCCCACAGGTTTGGAAGACTACATGAAGCGATACGGGGAGGGCATCAGGAGGGTGTTGACTTCCTTCGGGCCTGTTCCTGACTTCTTCGGTGAAGGATCTAAGAGCATCATTAACGTAAGTACTGAGACGATATTTTAATAATAATAAACTGTCCTGATTTAGGATCTCTTTGTCGGTGGCGTCTTTAATTCTGCACGACTGAAGGTTCCTCCTTGCCTCTGCACCGTATAGCTTCCTATCAAGCATTACTTAAGTCACATGTTATCACAGGCTGTTAAAACGTTAGCCACAGAAGGTCGTCATGTGAGGACACGCTGAGCTACGGCAATAAATAGCTGAAGGTGAACTGGTTTAGAGGAAAATGATCCTGTTTTTTATGGTACTTTTGGCCTCGATTACAAACCTCTTTCTGCATTCAAGAGCAAACAAAAGTCAACTTCAGGATTCTCCACAGCCACAGAATATGATACTAAAGGTCCCACCTGGTACTTCTGTGACTAGAATAAATGCTGCGGTTCATTTCGACACCTGGAGCTGTAGAGTTTTCTGGAGACATTTCATCACTCAACCATGGAGCTTCATCAGTTCTAAAACACTGGAAGGGTCTTTGGGTTTAAATGGGAACATTAATGAGTGTTTCTCATCTGAAACTCACATGACCAGAGTCCGTTAACGACCAGATACTCGCCTGTAAATGGAGGTTTTCATCCTGTTATCGTCGTCCAATGAAAGGCCCGTCATCGGCCAAGTATCAAGGTGTGAACTGAAGAAGCTACTTGGTTTGAAACCTTCTCCGTGAAAGTCCAGCTGCTCTTTGTTTCAACTTGATTTCCAGAGTCACCAGGACCTGGATGACTGAGACGCTTCAGTCGGGGCTAATGGTGCAAAATGATGCGGCTAAGGGTGGAATTCAGCACTGGGAATAAAAACTAGATGCTTTTATCCATGAAAGCGTTTGCCTGAATATAACTTGGTGTGTTCCATAGTTACATTTTTTAAATGCAGAGTGAAATTAAAGCTTTTTAAAAAATGAAATCTTGATATTTTGACCTATTTTGAGGCTATTTAAGCTTCACAAATTGTAAATCGAACGTATAACTCAAACATATAACTTTTTTTAACTAGAATTGCTTAAATTGTTTGTAAAAATATTCTAAAGTTTTAATTGTTTCATTTAAATGTAGTGTCAAAAAAATACACTATTAATCACAGTTTGATACAATGGTGTTTGGCTCCATTTTGGTTTCACCAGGCTGTTGTTTTTAGCATTTGTTAGCATGATACGTGCTTGTAGTTCCCATATAACACATGAAAAAGTTCAATTACACTGTAACAGCATTTCAACATATATATATGTGGAAAAATACTGTCTGTACGACCGATTTAATGCAACAAAAATTAATCAGAAGGGCTAATAAACAGAATATTATAGGAGCTGCTAATTAGTGTTTACACATGGGACGGCCATCTTGGTAACTTAGAAAATCTGACTTCGGGGGACGATCCAATTGAAAATTCGAGACCCAAAAATTACGACTTCTGAGCACAAATGAAAAGCACCGTAAGAACCGTATTAAACCATCCAGTTAACTTCTCAAAGAACATCTCTGCAGTTGATTCACTTACTGATCACAGTTGGTCCTTTAATGGTGCATCTTGTCCTGGCTTCGCTGGTCTGCCTGTAAACATGACAACACCAGAGAAACCAGAAAGTTCAGATAACTTGTGCCACATGTTTGAGATAAAGTTCTCAACTCAAGACGAAGAAGTTTTTAGACATCTCAAAAAAAAAATCCAGACCTGAAGCCTTTGGCTCACGTATATTTTTCCTTCCACAGGAGATGTGTGAACTGATTCCCAGCGACCAGCAGCATCTGACGGCCAGGAAGGAGAGGAGAGACCAGCTCCTCATGCATCTGGCCAAGCTGAAGAAGGACGATTAACACCTTCAAGAGAAACACCTCAAATCAAAGAACAAATCAAACTGTGACTTCTGACTAAATCTGATACGATTTAAGCAGACAACACCTGTCATTTAGTAGAGATTTTACAAAAATTAACCTTTATACACTCAGAGTGCGTTTTATGGATGGATTTTTCCTGAGTCTACTGAACATTTTATCTTCTCATCTCGGTTACAACACCGACCGAGCTCAAATGTGACAAAAAAACATTCACCGTGTTCTCCAGCATTAACGGTCTCCTGTGTAAACGAATTACATGTTTTTGATTAATAAAAACAATGAAGTCATGCGCTTATGTAATTGTTTTTACATCCACCCCAACAGAAATGGTATCTTTATTATTTTAATCGTAAAGGAACATTTAATTATACGCCGTCGTATTTGGGTCCGTTTGCTCCACCCCAAACAAATGGATGATGTGCGCCGCGTCAGATGGTTACAGATAAGTTCAAAACAAACAATGAAGGGGAACATGTCACGAGTGGTTCTTCGTCCTCGCTCTGACATTTCTGCTTTCTGTGTGGCAGATTTCATTTCACAGCAAAATCTGGACTGAGTGACTGTCATATGATCCCAGTGTGAGGATTATATGAAGTGTTGCACCTTTTACCACCAAATCTGAACTAGTGACATGTTCATAAATAAATGCACATACAACAGGCTGCAGAGAAGGAAGCAGCAGCCACTTCAAATGTGATACTTCACATGTTCCAGCAAGAGGATGGGATTTTTATTAAAATTCCTGTGCACACTGAAAGAGTTTGAGCAGTTATGCAAAGAAGAATTGAGTAAAATTAAAAAACAGCATCCAGGTGTGTAACCCTGATTGAGACCAATCCACACAGACTCAGAGGTGCATCTACTAAACTTACTTTGTTTTGTTTTTGTAAGCCTACTTATATTTACCATGACTCCATAATGAATACTTAAGCAACATTATTTAACATTATTTTTAATTAATTGACGTCACTTTGTTTAAATCAGGTTTCATTTTTTTTCTCATAAAAAATCTATTTATATTGACGATGATTCCACAATGAATACTTAAGCAACTGCTTATTTCACATTATTTATTTTCAATTAACTGATATTATTCCATAGAAATCTGTTAATAATTAATTATAAAATAAATAAAACATTCTGTCACAAAAGGGCTCATAATATTGAATGTTACAACAATTATATGCATATGTAGGTTTATTTTAAACGTTATATAACATGTTCTTTCATAATATCCATTATATTAAATTCTTAAATTAGCTCAGGTTACTTCCTGTTCTTTAGGACTTTAGGGCGGAGCTTAACTGGAGGCAAAACATCTCAAACACTATAGCCTGCGAACACAATTAGCATATTTCAGTGGACTGTTTTTTGCAGGAATGGACGAGGAAAACATATATTTTAGAGAATATACTAATACTAACACTCTCACTCACTGGACGGACGAATTGACCAAAGGAGGACACAGAGGGGACGAAGTCTGGTCTGTCTTTATCAAGTGAAGCCTCTCCAACAAAGATATTACGTGGATATATAAGTGGAGGGTAACGCAGTAAATGCAACATGTTGCATTAGCTAGCGGTTAGCATTAACATGTAACAACAACACCCTAAATAAGGATTAACTTAACATAATTTTAGTCACGATTTAGTTCAACCCATGACGTCATCCAGGCGGAAACTGATGATGCATTAGATATTAATCTGACCTGATGTTAATTGTCTCACTCCAATCCTTCCTTTAAAATCACCAAAGCCAAATAAAGTTGTCTACGTCTGGCTGTTATCTGATAAAACAAAGAAACTAAAGAAACAAACAAACACTCAAAGTTAGTGTTTTGGATTTTTCGGTTTAGACACTAAAAATACAGCAAGACAACATTTTCACGGTTGAAAGTGAC